>NC_081247.1:2290001-2390001 GCF_902713425.1 Acipenser ruthenus | reverse complement strand
CTGTGCTTTACAATGCTTCCCTATGCTTTACCAGACCTCTCTGTGCTTTACAATGCTTCCCTATGCTTTACCACACCTCTCTGTGCTTTACAATGCTTCCCTATGCTTTACCACACCTCTCTGTGCTTTACAATGCTTCCCTATGCTTTACCACACCTCTCTGTGCTTTACAATGCTTCCCTATGCTTTACCAGACCTCGCTGTGCTTTACAATGCTTCCCTATGCTTTACCAGACCTCGCTGTGCTTTACAATGCTTCTCTATGCTTTACCACACCTCTCTGTGCTTTACAATGCTTCCCTATGCTTTACCAGACCTCTCTGTGCTTTACAATGCTTCCATATGCTTTACCAGACCTCTCTGTGCTTTACAATGCTTCCCTATGCTTTACCAGACCTCTCTGTGCTTTACAATGCTTCCCTATGCTTTCCCAGACCTCTTTGTGCTTTACAATGCTTCCCTATGCTTTACCAGACCTCTCTTGTGTTTTATAATGCTTCCCTATGCTTTACCAGACCTCTCTGTGCTTTACAATGCTTCCCTATGCTTTACCAGACCTCTCTGTGCTTTACAATGCTTCCCTATGCTTTACCACACCTCTCTGTGCTTTACAATGCTTCCCTATGCTTTACCACACCTCTCTGTGCTTTACAATATTTCCCTATGCTTTACCAGACCTCTCTGTGCTTTACAATGCTTCCCTATGCTTTACCAGACCTCTCTGTGCTTTACAATGCTTCCCTATGCTTTACCAGACCTCTCTGTGCTTTACAATGCTTCCCTATGCTTTACCACACCTCTCTGTGCTTTACAATGTTTCCCTATGCTTCACCACACCTCTCTGTGCTTTACAATGCTTCCCTATGCTTTACCAGACCTCTCTGTGCTTTACAATGCTCCCCTATGCTTTACCAGACCTCTCTGTGTTTTACAATGCTTCCCTATGCTTTACCAGACCTCTCTGTGCTTTACAATGCTTCCCTATGCTTTACCACACCTCTCTGTGTTTTACAATGTTTCCCTATGCTTTACCACACCTCTCTGTGTTTTACAATGTTTCCCTGTGCTTTACCATCCTGTGCTTTATTACTGTTTGCTGTGCTTTTGCTGATATTCTGTATCAGAGCAGTGTGTGTCTGTGTGTGATGGGAAGTCTCACCCCTCCTCTGCAGGCTCTGAGAAGGAGAAGGGTGTGGACTCTGATGAAGAGAACTCGTCCTCTCACAGCGGTGGGAGACAGACTCACTCTGCCTTCCTGGGGCCGCTGCTCTGGGAGAAGACCCTGCCTTGCGAGGGGGGGCTGTTCCAGCTCCAGTACATGGACCTGGAGGAATTCCTCACGGAGAACGGCATGGGGCCACAGACCTCCAGCATGGCGGCCCAGATTCCCAGTCAGAACTCCCAGTCTGCCATCCCAAACCAGTCCGGCCAGTCCCAGTCTGGCCAGCAGAGTCAGAGTTCCCAGCTGAGCTCCCAGCACCCTGGCCAGCTCTCCCAACTCTCCCAGCTAGCCAGGGCTCCCTCCCCAACCTCGCCGGTCACTCCCGGCAACGGCCAGCCCAGCGTTGCCGTGGAAACGGGGGGCAGCAGCAGGGCTGCGCAGACGCAAGGCATGATGGGAGGGGGCTGTATCCAGGGGGCGGCACATCCAGGTAAGAGCCTGTGAGGTCACCGTCCGATTGTGAAGAAACTCACTGAGGACCTTCTAACACAAGCTATGGAGAGCAGGATTCTTATTGTTAGTTATTAAAAAAAATAAACTGAAGATTTATCTTCTGGTACTGTAGTTTTTTTTAACCCAGATTGTGGGTAAGGAAAGAAAGAAGACAGGCAGACAACAGGCAGAGAAACAAGCAGGCAGAGAGACAGGCAGACAGACAGACAGAGAGACAACAGGCAGAGAGACAGGCAGGCAGAGAGACAGACAGACAGGCAGACAAAGAACGAGGCAGACAGACAGACAGACAGGCAGACAAAGAACCAGGCAGACAGACAGACAGGCAGACAACAGGCAGAGAAACAGGCAGACAGAGAACCAGGCAGACAACAGACAGAGAGACAGGCATACAGAGAGACAGAGAGACAACAGGCAGAGAGACAGGCAGACAGAGACAGGCATACAGAGAGACAGAGAGAAAGAGACAGACAGACAGGCAGGTAGACCGTGCCCCACAGTCCTGTTCACTTAGATAGGAACGCCATGAGAAAAATGAAATTTCAATTGATATTGCAGGGTTAGAAACTCACACTAGCCCTGCTGCTGCACCCAGTCCTGGGGTTCAGAGCTCCCCTCAATGAAGTATAGTGTGAGCTTCTAACCCTGCTCCTGATTATTTCAATAAGATCACCCCCTCCCTGACTCCCTAAGAGAAAGCTGCTCCCTTTCTCAGTGCGGGGCAGGCTTGAGGCATTGAGACTGAACTGCTCCCCCCTTGATTAAAATTATATAATTAACTTTTATTTCTAACCAATTGCATTTGAGCTGGAGAAAATCCTTCCTAATCTGCTTTGAATAAAATAAAAAAAAACACGTTTTTAAACAGGCAGGATAATCTGTTACTATTCCTTATACAATGCTGCCACCTGCTGGCAAACAGAGACATTGCAGTTGAATGCACCAGCAGAGATGATCCAGTTTCCTTATGCAGTGCTGCCATCTCCTGGCTAAAGCACGTCACTGTAACTTAATGATCTGTATGTCATTTAAGGAAATGTTTGACCTCTTATTAGCTGTATTAACACTGTCGCTGGTCCTCCCTTCAAAGGAGTGCTGACCATCTTTAAAATCCACTCTCTTACCTCTTACTAGCTTTGTTATCATTGGCCCCTTTTTTTAGTGGTATATTTTTAATGATCGTTTCTGACGCAAGAATTTCTGAACCTGACCTGTCCTGCACTCCCATTCACCGCAGAGCTCTTAAATGTGCAGTTTTGAAAGAAACACATTTAAAACATGATACCTGCTACTACACTGGGCTAAAGCAATCTCTGTTTGCACAAGCCAGGCTGTCAGATCGTGTTGCATTAACTTGCTTGTAAACCTTTATTTTTGTTTGAAAACATGATATCTGGTACTACAGTAGTTTTCAGATAGTGTCACACTTCGCTGGTACTAAAAATCAATCAATCAATCAATCAATCAATCAATCTTTATTTCTTATATAGCGCCTTTCACGATGAATCGCCTCAAAGCACTTTCCAGCTAAAAACAAACAAAAATGTAACGGTATACAAAACAATCATTGTTTTTAAGCAGTGACAAAATGTACATCATTTATAAAAAAAAATAAATAGCATATAACAGGATGATACGTTTTCCCTTTAACCCTTTGCGGTCCATTTATTAATCGCGCGTCAGGCACGCCAGGTCTAATTAATTTTCACACGCGCAGTTAATTTTATACGCGCTGTTTAAAAGTATTTTTTTTCACAGTCAAACGGGTTTAAATGGCTCTGCATATCAACAAAGCACACACTAGGCATCTCCAGCCCCTCCCCACCCTTTTGTTTGCTATAGCGTTCAGCTATGTAAGAAATAAATAATAAAAATAATAATAGTCGTACATACTGATCGATCATCTCCGGATCACTCGTTTTATCACCAAACTCCTCAATAATGCGATCCAAGTCATTATTTTATTACTATAACATCTGAAAAAAGCTCTGCAAATGTCCATGATAGTCTCAGTGCGCTGACGCACTCAGCCAGCTTGTTTATTATGAACGCCCCGTTATCTGATACCTGATACCATGTATGACTATTCATGAGATACGCCTTTTTTTTTTTTTTTTTTTTTTTCCGACTTGTCTCGGCTCCTGTCGCTCCCACTCGGCAATTGAATGGTTTTCTCGGCTTTTTCCGGAGAAAAAACGACTAAACACCCGTTTATTGCGTTGCTATAATGATGTCGGACCCAGTCCGACAAAGGACCTGTGAGGAATAATTGCAATGGCACGCAAAGGGTTAAATTACATATATACTAAATTATCAAAATGTGTTGTCAAGTCGCTTCCTTGGCACTAAAAATCCACTTTCTCACCTGCTGTCCTCTTTCAGGCCAGGCCACGCCCCCTGACCCCTCCAGCTGCCCGCAGAGTGACCCTAGTGAGGTCCTGGTGAAGTTTGACCCCGACCCCGCTGATCTGGCTCTGTCCAGTGTCCCGGGACAGGAGGCCTTCGACCCGCGGAGACACAGCTTCACAGAGGAGGAGCTGAAACCACAGCCCATGATCAAGAAGGCAAAGAAGATGCTGGTGCCAGACGAGCAGAAGGTGAGGAGAGAGGAGAGGAGAGGAGAGGGGGAGAAAGAAAAGAGATGAGAGGGGGGAGAGAGAGGGGAAGAAGAGAGAAAGACGAGAAGAGGAAGGAGGGGAAAATGAGGAGAGAGAGGGGAGGGGGTGTGCGGGAGGGATTGTGTCTCTCTGCCTCTCCTCTCTATGTCTCTCTCTGTTTCTCTCCTTTCTCTCCCCTCTCTGTCTCTCCCCTCTGCTCTCTCCCTGTCTCTTCTCTCTCTCTGTCTCCTCTCCCCTCTCTGCTCTCTCCCTCTCTCCTCACTTCTCTCTTTGTCTCCTCTCCCCTCTGCTCTCTCCCTCTCTCTCTGTCTTCTCTCCCCTCTTCTCTCTCCTCCTTTCTCCCTTCTGATCTCTCCCTCTCTCCTCTCTCCCCTCTCTGTCTCCTCTCCCCTCTCTGCTCTCTCCCTCTCTCCTCTCTTCCCTCTGTCTCCTCTCTCTGTCTCTATCCTCTCTCAGTCTGTATTAACCCCCTCCTCTCTCTCTCAGGATGATAAGTACTGGTCGCGACGCTATAAGAATAATGAAGCAGCGAAGCGTTCCCGTGATGCTCGGAGGTTGAAGGAGAACCAGATCTCGGTCCGAGCCGCGTTCCTGGAGAAGGAGAACGCAGCGTTGAGGCAGGAGGTGGCCGACATGCGCAAGGAGCTGGGGCGCTGTCGGAACACGCTGCACAAATACGAGGCGCGGCACGGGGGCCCGTGAGAGAGAGGGGGCCCGTGAGAGAGAGGGGGTGGGGGAGGGGGGGGGGAACACACTGCACAAATACGAGGCGCGGCACGAGGGCCCGTGAGAGAGAGGGGGTGAGGGGCGGGGAACACACTGCACAAATACGAGGCGCGGCACGGGGGCCCGTGAGAGAGGGGGTGGGGAGGGGTGGGGGAGGAACACACTGCACAAATACGAGGCGCGGCACGAGGGCCCGTGAGAGAGAGGGGGTGAGGGGGGGGGGGGGGGGAGGGGAACACACTGCACAAATACGAGGCGCGGCACGGGGGCCCGTGAGAGAGGGGGTGGGGAGGGGTTGGGGAGGAACACACTGCACAAATACGAGGCGCGGCACGGGGGCCCGTGAGAGAGGGGGTGGGGAGGGGTGGGGGAGGAACACACTGCACAAATACAAGGCGCAGCACGGGGGCCCGTGAGAGAGAGGGGGGGGGGGGGCACAGCAATGTCTAATGAAGCACGGTGAAAGCATGGTAAAGCGTAGAGAGGTATGGTGAAGCATATTAAAAAACAAGCCAGGCTAAAGGAATGCATACTATAACCACGGGGAAAGCCTGGGGGGGGGGGAACTCTGTTGTTCAAATTTACCATGGTGAGCATTTATAGGGGGAGAGAGAGAAGAAGAGCGGGGATGGGGGCATTCCTATTTCACACACACAACTTTAAAAAGGTCGTAGCTAATGAAACAATGCTGTCTTTTTAAATACAAATAAAAAAATATTTTAAATAGTGATTAAAATAAATAATTAAAAGATAATTATAAAACAGTTTTGATACCAAGAGATGAAAGTGAGGCTCTGCGTAACGAGTCAGGCAGGAATTGAACATGATGCCCGTTTTTAAACCATCTACATCAGGGGTGACCCATCCCGGTCCGGGAGGGCGGTTCCACTGCAGATTTAACAGACAACATGAGAACGACTTCAGGGTCTGGATGGAAGTTTCACTGGTTCAATTAAACAGGGTTGGAACAAAGACCAGGAGTGGAACAGCCCTGCAGGATTGGAATCTACATCAACAGAGACTTCTGTACTCGGAGCACTTCCATTGACTCACCCCCTCTAGTGGTCATTTCTAAAACCGCAGCCTCACTTCACTTAAAAAAAAAAAAAAAAAAATTATATATATAACTTCAGTGTGGTGTTGACATTATTTGCAAAGATGATGCAGAGAGCCCTTACAATGGTAATGCAGGCAGACAGACAGACAGAGAGGGGCATTATAATGGCAGTAATGGTTCTGTATTATACTGAGGGGCAATGGGGACATTATAGTGGTTCTGTATTATACTGAGGGGCAATGAGGGCATTATAATGGTTCTGTGTTATACTGAGGGGCAATGAGGGCATTATAATGGTTCTGTGTTATACTAAGGGGCAGTGGTGGCACAAGTATAGGGCAGCTACAATAAGATCCCATGGTTAGAATGGGACCACAGTGTGCTAACTGTACCCTTCTCAAATGCTCACCTGGTAAACTAACCCTTATACAAGTTTCCCGCAGTAAAAACACAGCAAAGTGTAATAAAGCTCAGTGAACGAAGGGTAAAGCATAGGCAAGCACTGTACAGCACAGAGCGGTATGGGAAAGCGTATTAATAAACAGACCATGGTGAACTAAGTCGTAGTTGAACCATGGAAAGGCATGGGGGGACTTTTCTGTGCACATGTATGCGGGGCACTTCTGTAAGGGCAATACTATTCAATGTGAGCTGCATCACTACCATTTGATTTGATTTTTTTGGTGGTGAAAAATTGAGAAGTGATGAAAAGAAAGACTATTTTTAAACAGTACAATTTTATGGAGAATTAAAGAAAATGCAGAATTTGTAAAGCAAATGAAATCTATATATATATATAAACTCAGAACTATCCATGTGAAATATTCCATGTTTCCTTTGTCTTTTTAAACCCTGTATAGTGCTGTTTATTGTTTTGGATTATTAATAATAATAATAATAATAATAATAATAATAATAATAATAATAATAATAATAATAATGCGTATACTGTAATAAATCAATGTACGTTAACCTTTTAAAAATGTATTTGAGTAAAAAAAAAGTTAAAAATATTTCTTGTGTTTTAAAAAATCTGACATTTTTTGACTGTCTGTGTCTGTTTCTAAGTGTGTATGTGTCTCAGTGTGCATGTCTTAAGTGTCTGTCAGTGTGTGTTTGTGTCTCTATGTGTGTGTGTCAGTGTGCGTATCTCTGTTTAAGTGTGTGTTAGCGTCTGTGTGTATGTCTTAGTGTCTGTCTCAGCGAGTGTGTGTGTCGGAGTATGTACGTGTCTCTGTGTGTATATGTCAATAGGTGTCTGTCTCAAGTGTGTACATGCCATAATGTATACAGTGCTATGGCAGGTGAATCAGTCCCATGGGGTTCACCTTATTGGCAGTGCTATGGCAGGTGAATCAGTCCCATGGGGTTCACCTTATTGGCAGTGCTATGGCAGGTGAATCAGTCCCATGGGGTTCACCTTATTGGCAGTGCTATGGCAGGTGAATCCATTGCCAGCAAAACAAAACTTGATCCAAGCTGGCTCTTACTTCTATAAAGGCTGCTGTAACACAGGCTGACCTAGCCTGTGCTGCACGTGTCTATGGCAAACGAACTGAAGAGCAACTCCTGAACTCAGAGGCAAAGCAGCACAGACATCAACAGAACAGCATCAGAAGGTAAGAAGGGGGCGTGTTGCATCCATGTTTAATGTGAGCGCCACCTTTATCATATCAATGCTAAACAACAGTTATTTAACATGGAGAAGCACTTATCCGATCGTCGTGAAATCTGGGAATAACATTTAACACGAGTTGTTGAGAATATCAGATTCTGTCTGTCTACGTCTGTAAGTCTGTCTGTCGCACTTTCACATCTTGAGAACACAAGAAGTTATTCCACACACTAAATCATTTTAATAGACTTTACCAGGACACCTCATTCTCTTACCTAACGAAGGTCTTCAACACCTCTTATCCAATTCCCATTAAACTCTTCATTGGCATGTCTTATTCTGCAGGGCTCTGTACATGCTGTTGATACACGTCACGCGCAGTGACTTTTCCCTCACACTGAGAGCTCTGATTGGATGTGCAGCCGTGGTGTGAGTGAGGGATGTTACTGACAGGCTGGTTGTTTTGTTTTTAACTAGGATAGTGTGTGTTGCAGAAATATGCATCGCTTTAAAGGTCTGGCATGTTCTGAACCCCTCTCTGAATACATTCCAGGCACATTTCGATACTGAAAATTAGGTGAAAGTTGAAACTTGCAGCTAGTGGAATTCAAAGACTGTGCGGGAGGTAATGTTTATCAGAGTCCTGACATCTGTCTAATGAGAAACAGATGCTGAGCCTGCCCTCCCTCTCAATTGCATTCAATTTAGTGCCAATAATGGTCTTATGACAAGCCACAAAAGCATTGCCAAGCTAAGGTAGCAAATGTGCAGATATATTGACCATTTCTGTCTATATGAAAACTCCCAGTTAGACCGGGACATGGTTCTGACATCTGTCCTTTCACCTTACTTTTTTTTCAAATGTTTCTTCATCCTCTTATCAAGAAACCTTCTCTTTCTTGAACTCGAGAGAATAATAATCTTGCTTATCCCCTCGTACCCTCGGTTTTGAATCTGTCTCTCCTCAACTTCCCCCTTCTCTCTCCCCATCCTTGCCTCACCTCTCCCCTGCTCTCTCTACCCCTCCTTGCCTCGACCTCTCCCCTGCTCTCTCTACCCCTCCTTGCCTCTCCTCTCCCCCTCCTTGCCTCACCTCTCCCCTGCTCTCCCCCCTCCTTGCCTCTCCTCTCTCCCCCCTCCTTTCCTCTCCTCTCCCCTGCTCTCTCCCCTCCTCTCCCCCTCCTCGCCTCTCCTCTGCTCTGTCCCCCTCCTTGCCTCACCTCTCCCCTGCTCTCTCCCCTCCTCTCCCCCTCCTCGCCTCTCCCCTGCTCTGTCCCCCTCCTTGCCTCACCTCTCCCCTGCTCTCTCCCCTCCTCTCCCCCTCCTCGCCTCTCCCCTGCTCTGTCCCCCTCCTCGCCTCTCCCCTGCGCTCTCTCCCTCACTCACTGTATCTGTATTATTCTGTGTTAGGTTTGTGAAGCAGACTGACACTGTGAAGATGGCACACAGGTTAAACTTGACCATTCTTATTTTTTTGGGAACAAACATTTTACAACCTGAAGGTAAGAACAGAAGAATTGTATACTAAATCTATCTATCTATCTATCTACCTATCTATCTATCTATCTATCTATCTATCTATCTATCTATCTATCTATCTATCTATCCATCTACCTGTTGTCTGACACAGTGAGTGCTGGGTGTGGATGGGAAAGAGACGGGTGTGTGTGTGAGCGCTGCTGAAAGGTGTGTTGCTTTTTTAAAAATGGTTTTTGTTTGCTCATGGCTTTGTTATTTTTGTGTTAACATCAGAGCTGTCGTTTGTAAGCAGTATCAGCCAGCACGGCTGGGTGGAGAGGCAGGGCTCCTCCAGACTTTTCTTGAAGTCGGAGTTGTGGCTGGTCATGAGAACATGAAATCGCATCTAGAATGAGTGGCTCGCTGTTTTCTTAAGCACTGCAGATTTAGTATCTACGGGTCAATTGCAACGAACTGAAAGGAGAGTCCTAACTGGGGATGATCCCGTGGTTATACGGAGGACGGGACTAAACTAGTAAGCAAATTAATACCAATTGCAACAAACTAAGCAGCTCCAGATAATCCCTAGCTGCGTATTAAAATGTGTTTCAATTGCAACGAACCCAAAGTAACTGCTGTTGCCCTCAGAGCAGGGCATATTTCAAGTTAGCTATAACATTTAATAACTTGAACTGCAACTGTTTAAGAGCTGAAAACAAGTAAACAGGTCTAATTAAGCACATTATCAGTTCAATTAAGGGTCTAGTTAAGTAACGGAGAGCTCGTTTGGAATGAAATCCAGCAGTCCCCAGGACGGAGTTTGAGAAGCCCTGGTCTAGAGAAAGGCTTCCCGATCCTGGTGCTGAGGACCCCTGTGTCTGTTTTCATGCCAACTTAGTTCTCAATTACTTAATTGAACCTTTAATTGTACTATGCATTAGCTTCATTTGACCTTTTTAATTTTTTTCAGCTTTTAGATTGTTGGAGATTTCAAGTTAACTATACCGTTTTATAAGTGACTTGAACTCTGCACTGTTTGAAAATATCAAATTAAAAACATGTTATATGTTTAAACCTGTAACATTATAAATAAACCTAATCTAAACTGTCCTTTATTCATCTGAATACATATTGTGAAAGATGGAAATCACATAGAATATGCACTGAGGGAAAATTTTGGACAGACGTTTTTATCAACCCTTGATAATTTTAGAAATGCATTTATTTTTCTGGGTCTATCAATCAAGAAAGAAGTGCCTGTCTCTTATTATTCCCATTCATAAATACCAGAGCAGGAATCACTTTGAGTAAAACCAGCACAACGCGCACAAGAACATGACTCTGAAATCCTGATTTCTGAACAAAACCGTGCAGCCGTTACCTCTCACGCTGAACTGTAACGCACAGAAGAGAGGAATGCGCGCAACAGAGAGGGAAACGAGAGCCGCGCACAAGTTACTTTTTTCTCCACTACTAGTCTGTACCACTAAATACAACTTGCAAAATCACATTCAGTTGGCTTGCAACATCCCCCACCATCAAAAAAAATAAATAATAGGAGCGCAGCTGCGCCACTTAACCAAAAGAAAACTTATGAAAATTTGAATCAGTCAAAAAACGTTTATGTTTATTATTATTATTATTATTATTATTATTATTATTATTATTATTATTATTATTATTATTGTTTTCCAACAAAACATATTCTAGCGTTATTTTAAAATAGCAGCATATCCAAACATTTTAATAAATCAGTTTACCGGTATGTAACGAGATGTATGAGTCTGATTAATAACTTGATTTAGTTAATATTGAAACACACATCAGAGTACTCAATGTTTTAAATGTCAATAGCTAATTAGTCACAAAAACGTATTCATCAGAGGCATCAATTGAATTTTTAAATGAATGTTATCAAGTACAGGAGTTAGTATGAAAACGTTTCTACAAAAGAACAAACCCATTCCAGCTCCTCAAAGCTGAGCCCGCGGTACAAACCCATTCCAGCTCCTCAAAGCTGAGCCCGCGGTACAAACCCATTCCAGCTCCTCAAAGCTGAGCCCGCGGTACAAACCCATTCCAGCTCCTCAAAGCTGAGCCCACGGTACAAACCCATTCCAGCTCCTCAAAGCTGAGCCCGCGGTACAAACCCATTCCAGCTCCTCAAAGCTGAGCCCGCGGTACAAACCCATTCCAGCTCCTCAAAGCTGAGCCCGCGGTACAAACCCATTCCAGCTCCTCAAAGCTGAGCCCGCGGTACAAACCCATTCCAGCTCCTCAAAGCTGAGCCCGCGGTACAAACCCATTCCAGCTCCTCAAAGCTGAACCCGCGGTACAAACCCATTCCAGCTCCTCAAAGCTGAGCCCGCGGTACAAACCCATTCCAGCTCCTCAAAGCTGAGCCCGCGGTACAAACCCATTCCAGCTCCTCAAAGCTGAGCCCGCGGTACAAACCCATTCCAGCTCCTCAAAGCTGAGCCCGCGGTACAAACCCATTCCAGCTCCTCAAAGCTGAGCCCGCGGTACAAACCCATTCCAGCTCCTCAAAGCTGAACCCGCGGTACAAACCCATTCCAGCTCCTCAAAGCTGAGCCCGCGGTACAAACCCATTCCAGCTCCTCAAAGCTGAGCCCGCGGTACAAACCCATTCCAGCTCCTCAAAGCTGAGCCCGCGGTACAAACCCATTCCAGCTCCTCAAAGCTGAGCCCGCGGTACAAACCCATTCCAGCTCCTCAAAGCTGAGCCCGCGGTACAAACCCATTCCAGCTCCTCAAAGCTGAGCCCGCGGTACAAACCCATTCCAGCTCCTCAAAGCTGAGCCCGCGGTACAAACCCATTCCAGCTCCTCAAAGCTGAGCCCGCGGTACAAACCCATTCCAGCTCCTCAAAGCTGAGCCCGCGGTACAAACCCATTCCAGCTCCTCAAAGCTGAGCCCACGGTACAAACCCATTCCAGCTCCTCAAAGCTGAGCCCGCGGTACAAACCCATTCCAGCTCCTCAAAGCTGAGCCCACGGTACAAACCCATTCCAGCTCCTCAAAGCTGAGCCCACGGTACAAACCCATTCCAGCTCCTCAAAGCTGAGCCCGCGGTACAAACCCATTCCAGCTCCTCAAAGCTGAGCCCGCGGTACAAACCCATTCCAGCTCCTCAAAGCTGAGCCCGCGGTACAAACCCATTCCAGCTCCTCAAAGCTGAGCCCACGGTACAAACCCATTCCAGCTCCTCAAAGCTGAGCCCGCGGTACAAACCCATTCCAGCTCCTCAAAGCTGAGCCCACGGTACAAACCCATTCCAGCTCCTCAAAGCTGAGCCCACGGTACAAACCCATTCCAGCTCCTCAAAGCTGAGCCCACGGTACAAACGCATTCAAACTCCTGCAGCTGCCTGTTGTGTTCTTCATACTGTGCAAAACGTATTCTTTGGAAGCGGACTCGACATATTGTAATTTTATTAATACTGAACACACTGTTTACATCTGAAGCAGAGCGATCACATGACCTTAACATCCCGCCTACATGAAGGCAATCTGTTCGCTCTGATTTGTGAATTTCTGCTTTGATTGACAGCCTCGCTACACTTTATATTTCTACAGTTACAGCGCCTGCTTTTCGCTATTAATAGAAAAAAATCAGTTCTATAAATCAAGGGAAGTAATGTTAAAACTTTACAATGCATTAGTAAGACCTCACCTAGAATATTGTGTTCTGTTCTGGTCACCTCGATACAAAAAGGATATTGCTGCTCTAGAAAGAGTGCAAAGAAGAGCAACCAGAATTATCCCGGGTTTAAAAGGCATGTCGTATGCAGACAGGCTAAAATAATTGAATCTATTCAGTCTTGAACAAAGAAGACTACGCGGTGATTTGATTCAAACATTCAAAATCCTAAAAGTTATAGACAATGTCGACCCAGGGGACTTTTTTGACCTGAAAAAAGAAACAAGGACCAGGGGTCACAAATGGAGATTAGATAAAGGGGCATTCAGAACAGAAAATAGGAGGCACTTTTTTACACAGAGAATTGTGAGGGTCTGGAACCAACTCCCCAATAATGTTGTTGATCTCCCTTTTTGTGGATCGGTATTACGTTTGCAATTTTCCAGTCTGTCGGTACAACCCCTGTGTCAAGAGACTGTTGCATGATCTTGGTTAGCGGTTTGTAAATAACTTCTTTCATTTCTTTGAGTACTATTGGGAGGATCTCATCTGGCCCAGGGGATTTGTTTATTTTAAGAGCTCCTAGTCCCGTTCACACTTCTGCCTCTGTTATGCTAAAGTTATTTAAAATTGGATAGGAACAGGTCGACATGTGGGGCATGTTGTCCGTGTCCTCCTTTGTAAATATCTGTGAAAAGTAATCATTTAATATATTTGCGATTTTGCCATTTCTATCTCTTAGACATTTAACCTCCTCTTTAAATGTTCTTTGAAACAATGTTCTTTGAATCCTCTTTGAAACAAGGATTATCTTACCCAGATCTGTGATATAGTCAAGTTACTTTCAAAACTTAATTTACCATTTCGAGGGCATGACAAGGGAAAAGAATCTAAACTGAAAGGTCATTTCCTTGAATTTTGTGATTTCTTTTCAAAGTATGATGAATCATTCAGGAAAATGCAGGAAGGTTATTTAATCACACAAGCCCTGAATTTCAAAACAAAGTGCTGCAGATTTGCCCCAACTTGGTTCGCAAAGAAATTGTAGAAACAGTGAGTGAAGTTATTATTATTATTTATTTCTTAGCAGACGCCCTTATCCAGGGCGACTTACAATCGTAAGCAAAAACATTTCAAGCGTTACA
Source organism: Acipenser ruthenus (assembly GCF_902713425.1). Lineage (NCBI taxonomy): Eukaryota > Metazoa > Chordata > Actinopteri > Acipenseriformes > Acipenseridae > Acipenser > Acipenser ruthenus. The sequence goes on along the minus strand of NC_081247.1, from coordinate 2,376,047 downwards.
ATACAAGTAATACAATAAGAGCAAGAGCAAGTTGGGTTCTTTAGTGTAATTGCAGATGAGGCCTGGTCATTTAAAACAGAGCATCTCTTTGTATCAGATATGCAGAAATTAAAGAAAGGTTTTTGTGTTTCATCAATTGCTCATCTTCCCGAAATGCAAACAGCATTTATACTGCCATAAAGAAAGGTTTAGAGACAACCGGAATGCAGAATCTGCAAATAGCTACACAGTCTTATGATGGCGCATCAGTGATGTCAGGACACCTTAATGGAGTTCAGGAGCGACTGAAAGAAGACCATCCATTAGCAATGTATTTACATTGTATGGCACATAAACTCAACCTTGTGCTTGTAGAATTCTGTAAAGTAACTCATTCTGCTGTCTGGTTTTTTAATGTAATTGATAAATTGTATTCTGTTTTTGCTGAGCCAACCAATCACCAAATGTTTCTCGACATGCAGAAAGTTTGGGGTCTAAATCATCTAGAGATTGTGCAGCCTAGCGAGACACGTTGGGCATGCAAGTGGAAAAGTGTGTTTTCTGCAAAAATGCAATACAGCGCCATCATGCTGTGTCTTAAACAACTCGATGAACAAGGAGAAAGATGGTCTGTGGAATCAAGTGGTCTGTATCAACATATGAGTAGAGTGCAGTTCATTGCATGCTTATTTATCGTCCAAGATATACTTAAAGTTGTTCCCGTATCTCACAAAGGACTTCAAGGCGTGGATATTACACTTGCAAAAGCTTCCTGCATAACAGTGAAGACAAAGGTGTACTTTGTGAAATGCAGACGTGAAGATGGCTGGAATGAGATGTGGAAATTAATAACAGCATTCTGCCAGGAGCATAACTCTGCAGTGCCAGACGAAGACACACAAACACCAAGAAGAAGAAGAGTTGTCAAAACCCCAGCTACTCTCAAAGATTACATTGTTCCAATAACTTTGTGTCAAAGAGAGGGTGTAGAAGAGGCAGCAAGTACACCTGAAACATCTGAGGTTGTAGCACCTGAAAAAACCTGTTGGCATCATCAGCTATATCTGCCTGTGTTGGATGCCATAACTAGAGAATTAGAAAGGCGGTTCTCAAAAGAATCAATGGTAATTTCAAGAGCCTGTGATTCAGTGTTACAGTGCGACAAAAAAGACATTGAGGCGCTCTTGCAGCAGTTTGCAGGCTCACTCAACATTAATCCACATCTTGCAACTGCAGAAATGGAAATCTTAGCCACTACTGAATCTCCTCTTACATTTCCAAAGCTTCGAGAAGAAGTGAAATCCTTTACCCGAACTACTAGAAACTCGTTCAATTGGCTCTGACTTTGCCTGTCGGGACAACCACGTCTGAAAGAAGCTTTTCGGCGATGAGACGAATCAGAAACTGACTGCGTTCAACAATGGGAGACGAAAGACTTTCTTCACTGGCTCTTCTTCACATTGAAGCTGATTTGACTGCAAAGCTGAGCCCAGAGAACATTGTGGATGTTTATGCGAACCGAAAGGAGATACGATTGCATCTGCATTAAAGTATTTATTTATTAAGAGAATGTAATTGTTAGTACAGTTACATGCTTTTGGTTTATATTAATTTGCTGATTTGTTAACGTAATGACTGTTTTTCGTGTTCTGAGCAAAAATCAAAAATGGCCAGGAAGGATGAGAACAGTCACAAAAACCCAATTCCGACAGTATGAGGAATGTTATGCAAATGATAGGGTAGCTGATCAAAAGGTTTGATGTGAGCAGATTGAGTATTTTCCGTCTAAAGTGGTTCCACATGTTTCAAAGTGTTCTAACGGAGATGGGAAGGGATCCCAATTCAATCAGGCTCCGTGCTAAAATGAAAAGGGACTGCTGTGGGTGGAGTGACCCTTTGCCTGTACTAATGGTGATGGAGCCCAGTGTGCTGATCGCTGCTCTTAGAGGACGAAATGGATTATTTAGCCCCCCCCCCCCCCCCCCCAGTATGGAATTGTAGACGACACCCAAGCTATACTCCACCGGTGTATCCTCAAAGAGTCACCTGTTTGGACCTTACAGAAGAGAAAGTGCTACCAAGATATAGAATGGATAAAGATATGATATTGTATTTATGTGATGAACTTAAAGAGGATTTAGGTCATGCATTGCCAGTATCACTCACAGCCTTGTCCTTCTTTGCCACCAGTTGTTTATATCAGATCCTATTATACACTCAAGTGTTGTTCATTTTCATAAAGTGCAACTGGGTTCATGAAACTATAATTTAATGAATACAGAACATACATTTACAACATTGTATTAAAATAAGAGCTCTCTGACTTCACTTTCTTTCTCTCTGTCCTGATGTACTTGCTTTATTATGTTCTATTAAATGTATCGTCTCCATTTTCTCCGTATCTCCTGTAACACACGACTGTTTTGTTTTTCGCAGTCTTTATTACCTTTCAGTCACACCTGTCCAATGATACAAATCATAAAATGATGTAAAAACTGCCATTTGCATCATTAACATATAGGTTTCTCATTTAAATACTAAATTCTAGTTATTCTGCCACCTTTATGTAAATTGCACATATTCCACTTGTTGGAAAACAGCAAAAAAGTGTTTCATTTTATGATGAAAGCAAAGTTTGTGAGTAAAAACAGACGGAGACAGTGAGTTTCAGACTGTCAGAAGACACTTTTGATATTCAGTGCCACAGTGTCCAACAATCTTGTTCAGTTTGACTCTGTAATATAATCCCTTCTTTTTGGTGTATGTGTTAGTTTATTGTCCATCTGCTGCTTTAATGAAACTAAACTCTGGAAGAATGCAGTAAACTATCATAGACACCAAGAAGAAGGAATTCAAGTTTCAAACTGAACAGGATTGTGAGGCACTGTCTGTCTGTCTGTCATAAAATGGTATAGTGATACCTGAAAACTCAGAGCCGTGGTAAACGAATGCCCTTTGCCAAGCTGTCCTGGCACCTAGAATCATGCAAACGGACACCTCATGTGCGGGGCCCCGCCACAAAACATTTAAAGTTCCTTACCCCCACAGAACCGGAGATACGCCCTGTCAAAAATGCCCAAAACGACTCTCGATCTCTAGGACCCCGGGGCCTAGAACCCCTCTTCAGCTTCTCAGGGTCATGTCTGGGGCCCCTCTTTCAAAGGGATCCAACCCTTTTCAAATTGCACATTCTGAACAAATTTTCACACTTTCACATTTTCAAGTGTATCAGTGAACTTAGATTTCCAATAGCTTTTCAGCTCAAAAAAAGTAAAAATTGGGGCCCTTCCCAGCTGGGATCAACCTGGGGCGTGAGGGGGACCCCCATACCAATTTTCAAGTCTCGGGGGCCCCCTGTGGCATGCGCCCTCGAGAGCGTTCTTTTTTGTTATCTAAAGAGACCTCCCTCTCATATCGCTGAAACGTCATATTTAAATGAACAATTAAACATAAAAGGGGTTATTTTATAACTTACCACATATAAAGCACTACTTCAAAAAATGAAAAACTATAATAAATTAAACATTTCAAAAGAAACTAGTGTGTAAACAGGTGTAAACAGGTATATGTATATACAAAACTGTAAAAACAAAAGTCATTTTTAATTTAAAATGAAAGTAACATATATTTTGTCTTGCGTGTGTCTTTCAGTGCAGCATATAATCCAGGCTGAGCTGCTTGCACAGAGATGTTGTGGTAAATAAGAGGTCTATTGTTATTTACATTGCAGTCATGATCTAAATGTTGGAATCCAGTCTTATGTTGATGCCTATGGTAATTCCAACTGCAGGGTCTCATTCTATAATTATTTTGCCACAAAAATATAATGTAATTGTACAGGGTGCAGCCTGTCTCTCTGTGAACACCATTCAATGTGTTGATGATCACCTACGGACCCCATGTGTGACTCATGGGGGACCACATAGACTATTCAAATGAGTCTGATGTGTCTTGATTACACCTATGGAATGCACTGATTACAGTCAAATTGGGTGGTCTGTCTGTCTGTCTGTCTGTCTGTCTGTCTGTCTGTCTGTCTGTTGCTTTAATGAAACTTAATACTGGAAGACTAGTAAACTCACACAGACACCAAGAAGAAGGAATTATATAACTTATACATAGAAAAATAACATAATTCTGGTTCCCTTAGAAGCGGTTAGATAAATGTAATTTATATATTGTAGAGTTGCTTTTATATATTTCATTCTCTCTCTTCCAACTCTGAATGTTTTGTGTTTTTATCCCCTGCTTCAGCCCAGGAGGCGGAGTCTTGTCCTGAGAGGGCTGGGCCTTCAGAAAGGGGGCGTGGCTGCCTGAAGGCCTGTCTCCAGGACCAGGACTGTCCAATCAGGAGGAAGTGTCTCTGTGATGGAGAGTGTGGGTGGAGCTGTGTGTCACCAGGTGGGAGAAACACTGAAGGATAACTACAGCTCCCAGCATGCCTCTGCTCTGGCACGAACAGTGAGGGGTGATGGGAGCTGTTGTTCTTTTTATACAGTGAAATCTGGTAGCCTTCAGGCTTCATTATCCCAGCGGTGGATACTTCGTGGGTATTTCCAATAGCCTAAGTAATACCTCAATACTAAAAAAAAAAAGCTTCTACTTACATGGAGCTGTTCTCAAGCAGCTTCTTGAAGGATCAAGCAGCTTCTTGAAGGATCCCAGGGTGTCAGCTTCAACAACATTACTGGGGAGTTGGTTCTCTGATACCGGTGTGATTCAGGTGCACGCTGTCGTACAGGTGGTTCTCGGTTACAATGCTGTGGAAAATGCGTGGGTGACTCCGGTGTTAATCAGCTGATGACTTGTGTCTGGGAAGCAGGGTCAACAATTTTTGGGTTGCCATCTCTGAGCATCTCTTATTTTGTGGGGATCTCCAGTGCATCTCCCCAGTAACGTTGTTGAAGCTGACACCCTGGGATCCTTCAAGAAGCTGCTTGATGAGATTCTGGGATCAATAAGCTACTAACAACCAAACAAGCAAGATGGGCTGAATGGCCTCCTCTCGTTTGTAAACTTTCTTATATTCTTATGTTCTTATGTTCTTATGTTCTTATGTTCTTATGGGTCGTGGTAGGGAATCATATTTGTATCATATTTGTATTGGGGAAAATATGTGTTTTTGCTGATATATTTTCCAATTGAGTCTATTAATATAACTACATTAACATAGGTATTAATATATCTATTTATATAGCTACTCTCTCTCTCCTTCCTCTCTCCTCTTTCTCTCATATCTCCCCTTTCCCCTCTTTCTTCCTCTCTCTCTCCTCTCGTCTGCTCTCCTCTCTCCCCTCACTCTCTCTCCACTCTCCGCTCTCTTTAGCTCGCTCCTGCCCTTGGCCCCTCTCTTCCCCTCAGTCTGTCTCTCTCCTCCTCTCCCCCTCTCCCTCTTTCTCTGCTCTCATTGAGGTGAGCTGTCAGGAAGGATTCATGATGGCTGACGGGCGCCAGGTTGTGATTCGCCGTTGCCAAGGGGACCGACACTGGAGTGGGGAGGAGCCTTTCTGTGTTTCTGTGTGTAAGTCTCAATACCTGTCTAGATCTGTGTGTCCTGTCTATATTCTGTAGTAAACGTTTTAAAATCTTACAAATATTGTAGCTAACAATCTGACCTGTCCTGCATTTCCATTCGCTTCACAGCTCTCAAATGTGCAGTTCTGAAAGATGCAGAGCAAACACGGATTTTCATTTTAAGACAGACATCTGGTACAACTCTAAACTCTTAGTTTGCTTGCCTTGCCATCCAGGAAGTCTGTTGACTACTTTACTTCCCAGGTCACCTGAACAGTGTCAGTGTCTGAAAGCGTGTCAGTCAGCAGGGGAAGCAGCAGCTGATTGGTTAATGAAAGAAGCCGCTGAAGGGGTGTAATTTCACCCTCCAGGTGACCAAGGAAGTGCAGCGTGATCTGAAAGCATTGCTTGTGCAAACAGAGATTTCTTTACCCTGGTGTAGCAGCAGATGATAAGTGGCTCCCTGGTGTGAGTGCTATTATGGATTCCCAGAAGGATTTGCTCAGTGCAACAATTAGTCAGTTTCATACTAATGCTTTATTGGTGTAGCAGTCTCCTCTAAACAAGCCTTTTTTATACCTGTGGTGACATCATTCTTCAACGACTCTTTCTTTTCTAAACTGTTCTTCATGACAACTTGGTATCCTCCTATACCATTGATCTCTTGGTCACTTCTAATTTCCTAAGATAATGCACTCACAATCCATGCATCTAACACACACACACACTGCTATAAGATCTATAACTAAAAAGAGATTACAAGACATATAAATTGGTACAGAAGAGTACAAACACTGACAACCTCCATGTATCAGACCCAAATAAGGAATGTGTGTCCTTATCAGTAACTTGCCACAAGCTCGCATTCACATTGAGTAATAGGAAACACACAGACAAAGCAGAGCAACATTAAAAAACTCTTCATCTTGTAACAGATATAACATGGAATGTATGTTTGATGTAAAAGCTTTAAAATTGCTCATTTGAGAGCTGTGATGAATCTCGTTTGAGAGCTGTGTGATGAATCTCGTTTGAGAGCTGTGATGAATCTCGTTTGAGAGCTGTGATGAATCTCGTTTGAGAGCTTTGATGAATCTTGTTTGAGAGCTGTGATGAATCTTGTTTGAGAGCTGTGATGAATCTTGTTTGAGAGCTGTGATGAATCTCGTTTGAGAGCTGTGTAATGAATCTCGTTTGAGAGCTGTGTGATGAATCTCGTTTGAGAGCTGTGATGAATCTCGTTTGAGAGCTGTGTGATGAATCTTGTTTGAGAGCTGTGATGAATCTCGTTTGAGAGCTGTGTAATGAATCTCGTTTGAGAGCTGTGTGATGAATCTCGTTTGAGAGCTGTGATGAATCTCGTTTGAGAGCTTTGATGAATCTTGTTTGAGAGCTGTGATGAATCTCGTTTGAGAGCTGTGTGATGAATCTCGTTTGAGAGCTGTGATGAATCTCGTTTGAGAGCTGTGATGAATCTCGTTTGAGAGCTGTGTAATGAATCTCGTTTGAGAGCTGTGTGATGAATCTCGTTTGAGAGCTGTGATGAATCTCGTTTGAGAGCTGTGTGATGAATCTCGTTTGAGAGCTTTGATGAATCTTGTTTGAGAGCTGTGATGAATCTTGTTTGAGAGATGTGTAATGAATCTCGTTTGAGAGCTGTGATGAATATTGTTTGAGAGATGTAATGAATCTTGTTTGAGAGCTGTGTGATGAATCTTGTTTGAGAGATGTGTGATGAATCTCGTTTGAGAGCTGTGTAATGAATCTCGTTTGAGAGCTGTAATGAATCTCGTTTGAGAGCTGTGTGATGAATCTCGTTTGAGAGCTGTGATGAATCTCGTTTGAGAGCTGTGTAGTGAATCTTGTTTGAGAGCTGTGATGAATCTCGTTTGAGAGCTGTGTAATGAATCTCGTTTGAGAGATGTGTAGTGAATCTCGTTTGAGAGCTGTGTAATGAATCTCGTTTGAGAGCTGTAATGAATCTCGTTTGAGAGCTGTGTGATGAATCTCGTTTGAGAGCTGTGATGAATCTCGTTTGAGAGCTGTGATGAATCTCGTTTGAGAGCTGTGTAATGAATCTCGTTTGAGAGCTGTGATGAATCTCGTTTGAGAGATGTGTGATGAATCTCGTTTGAGAGCTGTAATGAATCTCGTTTGAGAGATGTGTGATGAATCTCGTTTGAGAGCTGTGTGATGAATCTCGTTTGAGAGCTGTGATGAATCTCGTTTGAGAGCTGTGTAATGAATCTCGTTTGAGAGCTGTAATGAATCTCGTTTGAGAGCTGTGTGATGAATCTCGTTTGAGAGCTGTAATGAATCTCGTTTGAGAGATGTGTAATGAATCTCGTTTGAGAGCTGTAATGAATCTCGTTTGAGAGATGTGTGATGAATCTCGTTTGAGAGCTGTGTGATGAATCTCGTTTGAGAGCTGTGTGATGAATCTCGTTTGAGAGATGTGTAATGAATCTCGTTTGAGAGATGTGTAGTGAATCTCGTTTGAGAGCTGTGATGAATCTCGTTTGAGAGATGTGTGATGAATCTCGTTTGAGAGCTGTGATGAATCTCGTTTGAGAGCTGTGTGATGAATCTCGTTTGAGAGATGTGTAATGAATCTCGTTTGAGAGATGTGTAATGAATCTCGTTTGAGAGATGTGTAGTGAATCTCGTTTGAGAGCTGTGTGATGAATCTTGTTTGAGAGATGTGTGATGAATCTCGTTTGAGAGCTGTGATGAATCTTGTTTGAGAGATGTGTAGTGAATCTCGTTTGAGAGCTGTGTGATGAATCTCGTTTGAGAGCTGTGTGATGAATCTCGTTTGAGAGATGTGTAATGAATCTCGTTTGAGAGATGTGTAGTGAATCTCGTTTGAGAGCTGTGTGATGAATCTCGTTTGAGAGATGTGTAATGAATCTCGTTTGAGAGCTGTGTGATGAATCTTGTTTGAGAGATGTGTGATGAATCTCGTTTGAGAGCTGTGATGAATCTTGTTTGAGAGATGTGTAGTGAATCTCGTTTGAGAGCTGTGTGATGAATCTCGTTTGAGAGATGTGTAGTGAATCTCGTTTGAGAGATGTGTAATGAATCTCGTTTGAGAGATGTGTAGTGAATCTCGTTTGAGAGCTGTGTAATGAATCTCGTTTGAGAGCTGTGTAATGAATCTCGTTTGAGAGCTGTGATGAATCTCGTTTGAGAGCTGTAATGAATCTCGTTTGAGAGCTGTGATGAATCTCGTTTGAGAGCTGTGATGAATCTCGTTTGAGAGATGTGTAATGAATCTCGTTTGAGAGCTGTGTAATGAATCTCGTTTGAGAGCTGTGATGAATCTCGTTTGAGAGCTGTGTAATGAATCTCGTTTGAGAGCTGTGTAATGAATCTCGTTTGAGAGCTGTGATGAATCTCGTTTGAGAGCTGTAATGAATCTCGTTTGAGAGCTGTGATGAATCTCGTTTGAGAGCTGTGATGAATCTCGTTTGAGAGATGTGTAATGAATCTCGTTTGAGAGCTGTGATGAATCTTGTTTGAGAGCTGTGTAGTGAATCTTGTTTGAGAGCTGTGTGATGAATCTCGTTTGAGAGCTGTGATGAATCTCGTTTGAGAGCTGTGATGAATCTCGTTTGAGAGCTGTAATGAATCTTGTTTGAGAGCTGTGTAGTGAATCTTGTTTGAGAGCTGTGTGATGAATCTCGTTTGAGAGATGTGTAATGAATCTCGTTTGAGAGCTGTGTAATGAATCTCGTTTGAGAGCTGTGATGAATCTTGTTTGAGAGCTGTGTGATGAATCTCGTTTGAGAGATGTGTAGTGAATCTCGTTTGAGAGATGTGTAATGAATCTCGTTTGAGAGCTGTGTAATGAATCTCGTTTGAGAGCTGTGTGATGAATCTCGTTTGAGAGATGTGTAATGAATCTCGTTTGAGAGCTGTAATGAATCTCGTTTGAGAGCTGTGATGAATCTTGTTTGAGAGCTGTGATGAATCTCGTTTGAGAGCTGTAATGAATCTCGTTTGAGAGATGTGTAATGAATCTTGTTTGAGAGCTGTAATGAATCTCGTTTGAGAGCTGTGTAATGAATCTTGTTTGAGAGCTGTGTGATGAATCTCGTTTGAGAATCACGTTTTGCTTCAGTTTTTTTTTCTTTTCTTTAGCTGAACCGACAGAGACCCCTCTCACTTGCCCCGCCCCGGGGCAGATAGAGAACGGTTTCAACAGCGGGGGCAGATTCACAGTTGGAGCAACTATTAACTACACCTGCAACCCGGGGTGAGAGCAACATCACAGTGTACCACAATGTGTTAACATTACCACTGCCCCCCAAAGGAGTGCGAATCATCTGTGAAATCCATGATCTCACCTCGTATTAGCCTTTAATACATTATCACCCTTTAATTAGGACTGCGAACCAAACCGTCTGTCTGTCTGTCTGCATTGCCACTGTCTGTCTGTCTGTCGGAGATCCATTTTTTTTTCAGATTTCAAATCCTCAGTGATCTTTTTTCTGGTTGCTGATTTCCCTGATTTCTCTGACTTTTCTCCTCAGTTTTGAGCTGCTTGGCGTCTCTGAGAATTACTGCCAAGAAAACCAAACATGGAAACATCCAGAGCCAACATGCAGACGTGAGTCAAGTCTGTCTGTGTGTGTGTGTGTGTGTGTGTGTGTCAGTGTGACTGTGTCAGTGTGTGTTCGTCTGTTTGTGTGCGTGTGTCTCTGTGTGTCTGTGTGTGTCTGGGTGTATATCTCAGTGTGTGTGTATCTGTGTGTCAGTGTGTGTGTGTGTGTGTGTGCGTGTGTGTGTCAGTGTGTCTATGTTAGTGTATGTGTCTATGTGTCAGTGTGTGTGTGTGCGCATGTGTCAGTGTGTCTATGTTAGTGTGTGTGTGTGTCAGTGTGTCTATGTGTCAGTGTGTGTGTGTGTCTCCTCTCACTCCTCTCTCCCATGTTTATCTCTCTTTGTCTCTCTCTCTGTATCCCAGTGGTGCACTGCTCCCCCCCTCTCAAGCTCTCCCATGGTTACCTGGTTGTGGTGCAGTGGTGCACTGCTCCCCCCTCTCGAGCTCTCCCATGTTTATCTCTCTCTGTCTCTCTCTCTGTATCCCAGTGGTGCACTGCTCCCCCCTCTCGAGCTCTCCCATGTTTATCTCTCTCTGTCTCTCTCTCTGTATCCCAGTGGTGCACTGCTCCCCCCTCTCGAGCTCTCCCATGTTTATCTCTCTCTGTCTCTCTCTGAATCCCAGTGGTGCTCTGCTCCCCCCCTCTCGAGCTCTCCCATGTTTATCTCTCTCTGTCTCTCTCTCTGTATCCCAGTGGTGCACTGCTCCCCCCCTCTCGAGCTCTCCCATGGTTACCTGGTTGTGGTGCAGTGGTGCACTGCCCCCCCCTCTCGAGCTCTCCCATGTTTATCTCTCTCTGTCTCTCTCTCTGTATCCCAGTGGTGCACTGCTCCCCCCCTCTCGAGCTCTCCCATGTTTATCTCTCTCTGTCTCTCTCTCTGTATCCCAGTGGTGCTCTGCTCCCCCCTCTCGAGCTCTCCCATGTTTATCTCTCTCTGTCTCTCTCTCTGTATCCCAGTGGTGCACTGCCCCCCCCTCTCAAGCTCTCCCATGTTTATCTCTCTCTGTCTCTCTCTCTGTATCCCAGTGGTGCACTGCTCCCCCCCTCTCGAGCTCTCCCATGTTTATCTCTCTCTGTCTCTCTCTCTGTATCCCAGTGGTGCTCTGCTCCCCCCCTCTCGAGCTCTCCCATGTTTATCTCTCTCTGTCTCTCTCTGTATCCCAGTGGTGCTCTGCTCCCCCCTCTCGAGCTCTCCCATGTTTATCTCTCTCTGTCTCACTCTCTGTATCCCAGTGGTGCTCTGCTCCCCCCTCTCAAGCTCTCCCATGTTTATCTCTCTCTGTCTCTCTCTCTGTATCCCAGTGGTGCACTGCTCCCCCCTCTCGAGCTCTCCCATGTTCATCTCTCTCTGTCTCTCTCTCTGTATCCCAGTGGTGCTCTGCTCCCCCCCTCTCGAGCTCTCCCATGTTTATCTCTCTCTGTCTCTCTCTGTATCCCAGTGGTGCTCTGCTCCCCCCCTCTCGAGCTCTCCCATGTTCATCTCTCTCTGTCTCTCTCTCTGTATCCCAGTGGTGCTCTGCTCCCCCCCTCTCGAGCTCTCCCATGTTTATCTCTCTCTGTCTCTCTCTGTATCCCAGTGGTGCACTGCTCCCCCCTCTCGAGCTCTCCCATGTTTATCTCTCTCCTTCTCTCTCTCTGTATCCCAGTGGTGCTCTGCTCCCCCCTCTCGAGCTCTCCCATGTTTATCTCTCTCTGTCTCTCTCTCTCTGTATCCCAGTGGTGCTCTGCTCCCCCCTCTCGAGCTCTCCTATGTTTATCTCTCTCCTTCTCTCTCTCTGTATCCCAGTGGTGCTCTGCTCCCCCCTCTCGAGCTCTCCCATGTTTATCTCTCTCTGTCTCTCTCTCTGTATCCCAGTGGTGCTCTGCTCCCCCCTCTCGAGCTCTCCCATGTTTATCTCTCTCCTTCTCTCTCTCTGTATCCCAGTGGTGCTCTGCTCCCCCCTCTCGAGCTCTCCCATGTTTATCTCTCTCTGTCTCTCTCTCTGTATCCCAGTGGTGCTCTGCTCCCCCCTCTCGAGCTCTCCCATGTTTATCTCTGTCTCTCTCTCTGTATCCCAGTGGTGCTCTGCTCCCCCCTCTCGAGCTCTCCCATGTTTATCTCTCTCTGTCTCTCTCTGTATCCCAGTGGTGCTCTGCTCCCCCCCTCTCGAGCTCTCCCATGTTCATCTCTCTCTGTCTCTCTCTCTGTATCCCAGTGGTGCTCTGCTCCCCCCCTCTCGAGCTCTCCCATGTTTATCTCTCTCTGTCTCTCTCTGTATCCCAGTGGTGCACTGCTCCCCCCTCTCGAGCTCTCCCATGTTTATCTCTCTCCTTCTCTCTCTCTGTATCCCAGTGGTGCTCTGCTCCCCCCTCTCGAGCTCTCCCATGTTTATCTCTCTCTGTCTCTCTCTCTCTGTATCCCAGTGGTGCTCTGCTCCCCCCTCTCGAGCTCTCCCATGTTTATCTCTCTCCTTCTCTCTCTCTGTATCCCAGTGGTGCTCTGCTCCCCCCTCTCGAGCTCTCCCATGTTTATCTCTCTCTGTCTCTCTCTCTGTATCCCAGTGGTGCTCTGCTCCCCCCTCTCGAGCTCTCCCATGTTTATCTCTCTCCTTCTCTCTCTCTGTATCCCAGTGGTGCTCTGCTCCCCCCTCTCGAGCTCTCCCATGTTTATCTCTCTCCTTCTCTCTCTCTGTATCCCAGTGGTGCTCTGCTCCCCCCTCTCGAGCTCTCCCATGTTTATCTCTCTCTGTCTCTCTCTCTGTATCCCAGTGGTGCTCTGCTCCCCCCTCTCGAGCTCTCCCATGTTTATCTCTCTCCTTCTCTCTCTCTGTATCCCAGTGGTGCTCTGCTCCCCCCTCTCGAGCTCTCCCATGTTTATCTCTCTCCTTCTCTCTCTCTGTATCCCAGTGGTGCTCTGCTCCCCCCTCTCGAGCTCTCCCATGTTTATCTCTCTCTGTCTCTCTCTCTGTATCCCAGTGGTGCTCTGCTCCCCCCTCTCGAGCTCTCCCATGTTTATCTCTCTCCTTCTCTCTCTCTGTATCCCAGTGGTGCTCTGCTCCCCCCTCTCGAGCTCTCCCATGTTTATCTCTCTCTGTCTCTCTCTCTGTATCCCAGTGGTGCTCTGCTCCCCCCTCTCGAGCTCTCCCATGTTTATCTCTGTCTCTCTCTCTGTATCCCAGTGGTGCTCTGCTCCCCCCTCTCGAGCTCTCCCATGTTTATCTCTCTCTGTCTCTCTCTGTATCCCAGTGGTGCTCTGCTCCCCCCTCTCGAGCTCTCCCATGTTTATCTCTGTCTCTCTCTCTGTATCCCAGTGGTGCTCTGCTCCCCCCTCTCGAGCTCTCCCATGTTTATCTCTCTCTGTCTCTCTCTCTGTATCCCAGTGGTGCTCTGCTCCCCCCCTCTCGAGCTCTCCCATGTTTATCTCTCTCTGTCTCTCTCTCTGTATCCCAGTGGTGCACTGCTCCCCCTTCTTGAGCTCTCCCATGTTTATCTCTCTCTGTCTCTCTCTCTGTATCCCAGTGGTGCTCTGCTCCCCCCTCTCGAGCTCTCCCATGTTTATCTCTCTCCTTCTCTCTCTCTGTATCCCAGTGGTGCTCTGCTCCCCCCTCTCGAGCTCTCCCATGTTTATCTCTCTCTGTCTCTCTCTCTGTATCCCAGTGGTGCTCTGCTCCCCCCTCTCGAGCTCTCCCATGTTTATCTCTCTCCTTCTCTCTCTCTGTATCCCAGTGGTGCACTGCTCCCCCCCTCTCGAGCTCTCCCATGTTTATCTCTCTCCTTCTCTCTCTCTGTATCCCAGTGGTGCTCTTCTCCCCCCTCTCGAGCTCTCCCATGTTTATCTCTCTCTGTCTCTCTCTCTGTATCCCAGTGGTGCACTGCCCCCCCCTCTCAAGCTCTCCCATGTTTATCTCTCTCTGTCTCTCTCTCTGTATCCCAGTGGTGCTCTGCTCCCCCCTCTCGAGCTCTCCCATGTTTATCTCTCTCTGTCTCTCTCTCTCTGTATCCCAGTGGTGCTCTGCTCCCCCCCTCTCGAGCTCTCCCATGGTTACCTGGTTGCTGTTCAGAGGAAGCAGTATGAGGCCGGTGAGGTCATCTACTACCTCTGCAGGAAGGGCTTCCTATTGGACGGCTCCAACCGAGTTGTGTGCCAATCAAACGGCACCTGGAGCCCAACCCCCTTCTGCCGAGGTGAATTTTCATAATTTAGTGTTTTTCGTATTTATTTTTACCTGATTGCCTTTCATGAGTTCTACTTTTTTATGCCTTTTAGCTGTTCCTGTTGTTTCTCGTTCATGATTTGTCACTGTTCTTGCATGATGGCATCGATTTTATTTTTAGTTTTAAAAGATTTGTCATGATTTCTGCTGGTCTTGCATGCATTTTTGGCTCTTTTTTCAAGATTTGTATTATTTTCCCCTGATTTCTCCTCTGATTTCCCTTAAAGTGCCCCACAGTAAAAGCACGTGAAACTGTAATAAAGCACAGTGAAAGCATGGTAAAGCATAGGGAAGCATTGTAAAGCACAGAGAGGTCTGGTAAAGCACAGGGAAGCATTGTAAAGCACAGAGAGGTATGGTAAAGTACAGGGAAGCATTGTAAAGCACAGAGAGGTGTGGAAAAGCTTAGGGAAGCATTGTAAAGCACAGAGAGGTGTGGTAAAGCTTAGGGAAGCATTGTAAAGCACAGAGAGGTCTGGTAAAGCATAGGGAAGCATTGTAAAGCACAGAGAGGTGTGGTAAAGCTTAGGGAAGCATTGTAAAGCACAGAGAGGTGTGGTAAAGCTTAGGGAAGCATTGTAAAGCACAGAGAGGTCTGGTAAAGCATAGGGAAGCATTGTAAAGCACAGAGAGGTCTGGTAAAGCATAGGGAAGCATTGTAAAGCACAGAGAGGTGTGGAAAAGCTTAGGGAAGCATTGTAAAGCACAGAGAGGTGTGGTAAAGCATAGGGAAGCATTGTAAAGCACAGAGAGGTGTGGTAAAGCATAGGGAAGCATTGTGAAGCACAGAGAGGTGTGGTAAAACACAGGGAAACATTGTAAAGCACAGAGAGGTCTGGTAAAGCATAGGGAAGCATTGTAAAACACAGAGAGGTGTGGTAAAGCATAGGGAAGCATTGTAAAGCACAGAGAGGTCTGGTAAAGCATAGGGAAGCATTGTAAAGCACAGAGAGGTCTGGTAAAGCATAGGGAAGCATTGTAAAACACAGAGAGGTGTGGTAAAGCATAGGGAAGCATTGTAAAGCACAGAGAGGTCTGGTAAAGCATAGGGAAGCATTGTAAAGCACAGAGAGGTGTGGTAAAGCATAGGGAAGCATTGTAAAGCACAGAGATGTGTGGTAAAGCATAGGGAAGCATTGTAAAGCACAGAGAGGTGTGGTAAAGCATAGGGAAGCATTGTAAAGCACAGAGAGGTCTGGTGAAGCATAGGGAAGCATTGTAAAACACAGAGAGGTGTGGTAAAGCATAGGGAAGCATTGTAAAGCACAGAGAGGTCTGGTAAAGCATAGGGAAGCATTGCAAAACACAGAGTGGGAGAGGGAATGACTGTGAGCATTTACTGTGGTACACATTTTATAAGGGTTGTGTTGATTTCTCCTGCTCTCTCCCCTGATTTCAGCCCGCTGTGCAATCCCGGCTCAGCGCAGCAGGGTCTTGTATAACGGGAAGAAGCTCTGGCCCTACGAGGTGCAGGGGGGGCAGGTACAACACGGGGAGGGCGTGTCCTTCTACTGCCGGGACGAGGCGAGGCGCTGCAGCTACACCATCCAATCAGAATGCTTCGACGGGACCCTGCCACTCCCACCCTGCTATGACGGTACAGCAATAGAAGGAGCCAGCTCACACTGAGAGACATACATTAGTGGTAGATGTGTTAATACCTTTGCATCATGAATACATTGTTATTGTGTTTGGTAGTATTTCTATTGGGATTACTGTGATAAATGTTATGATTTTAATTTATTTTTTTATTGTAATTAATATTATTTTTAGTGCCGCCACTTGTTTTTATATGATCTTTATAATGGTCATTCATTTATTTTATTATTACCATTATTATTGATGATCTGATCTAATTATGTTTGTTTGTTTCTTTCAGAGCCCACCTGGCTGCAGTACAAGCTGTTCACAAACAGAGTGGTGTCTGAAATCAAACACTGTGATGAGGGAAACCAGTGAGAGGGGAGAGGCGGAGAGAGAGGGGGTCACACATACATACACATTATTTTAGTAAGCTCAACCCCAAGTGCTGTGGAGGGAGAGGAGTGAGGCGAGAGAGAGAGGGAGAGGTCAGAGAGGAAGGTCAGATGCAAATAATTGCAATAAGCAAGCTGTACCCCACAAGCGCAGTGTTACCCCGACATGCTCTGGGAGGATGGGCTCTTTTCATTTTATCTCAAAATTGAGTTTCTCTGTTGGACTGCAGAGAGCTGTCTCACACTGAATGGAATATATTAAGACAAACACCAAAAATGTCCATGTATAATCACTTCAATAAAATAAGAACTCAAACATCATTTATTCCTTGTCTGTTATTTATTAATATATGTCTGTTTGTCTTTATATCTGTCTGTTTATCTATCTACCTTCCTGCTTGTCTATCTATCTGTAGGTCTGTCTATCTGTCTGGCTGTCTGGCTGTCTTTCTGTCTATAACTTATTATTTCTGATACAGCACACAGAAGACTCTGGAAGAATGTAGTAAATTAACACAGACACCAAGAAGTAGGAATTATATTGTGTCAAACTAAACAGGATTGTGGGGCTCTCTGTCTGTTTGTCTGTCTGTCTGCAGCTTTAATGAAACTATCTTAAATCAACCTAATGGATGATACCAGAAGAGTACCTTTGGACTGTGGACCATGATGATGGATGTCTCTTGTGTTATCTGCAGAGAGTTGTTTGTCGTTTGTCTTAACTGATGGTGGCTGTCTGTGGTTGCTTGTGTAGCCTCTTCTACTGCTTGCAAGGGGGGTGGGAGGGATGCAGAGTTAGGGTTAAAAACTCTAACATTGCATTTCCCTACTTTTGTCGTTTTAATATCAGTCATAACTGATGCATTAACAAAGTTCACTGCAAAGAATTTCCTTCTTTTTTGAGAATATATTTATAGCTAGAAAATCTGTATATTCTATTATAGAGCACAAAAAGTAAACGTGGCTATACAGTACTCTCTGGCTGAGAGAACACTCCTCTGGAAGCAAGCAAAGTGTTCTTATAGCTGAAGTGTTCTCTAAGATGGAGTTAGCCACCAGACACGATATGAATCAATAAATAAATACATACATGTTACTTGTCATGACGCACGTGCATCAACATATGAGATGAACTGAATAAGTAAAAGCAAGTGTATGTTAATGAACCTTAATAATACAGTAACAGACAAATTAACGTTTATAAAACTAAAGCAAAACAACACAGTCAAAAAGCTTAAATCACGATGTACTATGAAGTTAGCTGGCGGGTGTGTTTCAGGCTATCACAATGGCAGAGGCAAAAATAATGTCTGTTACTTAGGTTTAACTTAATGTTAATAAATTAACTGTCAAACTAAATTAACACAGCGCCCCTAAACATGTTACAAAATGCAGCAGCAATCTACAAGACATGCACATTATTTGACAGGATGGTGAAGCAACTCAACAACACGGGAAACACCAACTTGCTTGGTGACGTGTGTCTGATTCAGGTTTTTTTCAAGAGCTTGAATGATTTCCAACTTTGTGTAGAAAGAGAAACAGCGGCGCATTGTGTCATTTGTTTGCATGCCATGTTGTAGCAATGAGGTGCACTCGTGGAAATCACAATACAGAATAATTAAATGATATGCCGGAGGTTCTGGAAAGATTTAATAAACCAATCAGTGTCCCTCAAGACACTCTCGCAATGACAACTGTATCCATTGTGAATGAATCGCTATCAGTGCAAAAAAGGTGTTCTTTTAAGTGAAGTTTCTGTTCCTTTAGCCGGAGCATTTACAATGGGAAAAATCAGTTTCACCACAAGGGTGTTCCCTAAGCCGAAGTGTTCCTATATGCAGAGACTACTGTATTTGTAAGCTTGATTAAACACGTCACAGGTCTATATATGTTAAACACTGACACAGAACAGAAGAACATAAGAAAGTTTACAAACGAGAGGAGGCCATTCAGTCCATCTTGCTCGTTTGGTTGTTAGTAGCTTATTGATCCCAGAATCTCATCAAGCAGCTTCTTGAAGGATCCCAGGGTGTCAGCTTCAACAACATTACTGGGGAGTTGGTTCCAGACCCTCACAATTCTCTGTGTAAAAAAGTGCCTCCTATTTTCTGTTCTGAATGCCCCTTTATTTAATCTCCATTTATGACTCCTGGTCCTTTTTTCTTTTTTCAAGTCAAAGAAGTCCCCCGGGTTGACATTGTCTGTACCTTTTAGGATTTTGAATGTTTGAATCAGATCGCCGCGTAGTCTTCTTTGTTCAAGACTGAATAGATTCAAATCTTTTAGCCTGTCTGCATACGACATGCCTTTTAAACGTGTTTTTAGTTCTCTAGATACAGTTTAAACACGTGTATTTGTGGTTTTCATAAGAGTAGGTAAAGACAGGCACTCCATACACCCCCATATTCTGATTATTTTAATAAAGAATATTGAATATAGTTCCCAGTGTTTCACAACCCAGTCCTAGGGACGCGCTAAGGGTCCCGGTTTTTGATACAACCAGCACATTATAATGTATTTTAAAATCTGCAGTGCTTTATGTTCCATTTAAAACACTCACATGTTCTAGGACCTAAACAGACTGTGGGAATTATTAATTGTGCTGCGTACACCACCAATCTACTATTTCTCCCCCTTTTTGAATATATATATATATATATATATATATATATATATATATATATATATATATATATATAAGAAGAAACCAGAAACTCTGTCTGGTAGAATTGTTTGGAAGCCAGTGAGAATTAAAGGGTCATAGAAAAAAAGAGTTCAGACCACATGAGGTTAAAATAACACTTTGTCTAATATTCTACAAAGGAAGGCAGTCTATCCTGGTTTGAATTGGGAAAAAGAACAATGAAATGTAAATAAGTTGAGTAAAGTACTGTAGTTAATACTAGTTGGTTAAAAGGAAGTTTAATAATACATATTTAAAAAATAACAATACTAAAAGACAATTTCTGGGACAATTAGGCTAATTAAGACAACCAGATTGTTTTCTTAAGGGGGAGATGTAAGGATGTGGCAATGTGCCCCGCCCCTGTGTGCATTTCTGTGTTGTATGTTGCGTGTGTTAATGTTGGTGTATAGAGATGACTGCACGGGATACAAATGGGTGTGTGCAGCACGAGTTATTTAAAATGTATAATTGTATTTAGGCACGAGGATGGCACATCACTTCAGTATTTAATATGTGAGCACGAGGTTGCACATAATTAATTCACGTGCTGGGATTCAAGTGAATAATTAATTAGTAATTGAATCCCGGCACAACAGTATATATAGATGCACGTTTCACTCACTTGGGGTTGTGTGTTCGGTGAGTGGAGAACGGGTGTGGAGAGGAGAGAATAAAAAATAAAGTAAATTAAATTAAAGCATACAATTGCTATTTCGTGCTGGAAGGACCAGCACAATACTTGTCTGTTTGTTCGGAGTCACCGTGTTTGTTTGTCTGTTTGTTTAGTGTTAATCCGTTTTGTTTGTCTATTTACTTTGGCCAACGCGCCGTTTTGTTTGTTCAGTCTGTGTTTTCTGTTTTGTACAACCTTTTTATTTACAATAAACCGGCGCAAGCAAGCGCTTTCATCATTTCACCGTCCTGTGTGTGTTTCCTTTCCTGGGTCTGACGTAATCACTCAGCCAGCCGTGTGACAAAGGATAGTAGAAATTGCAATACTATTAATATGCCCTAGAGGGTGCTGGGTGTGTTATATAAAGGAGTCTATGGAGACATGTGGTAGTATAGGAATGGCACTACATGGGTGTAAACCAATAACCACGTTCGTGTTCTCAGCGATGTGTTGAGTGAATCATTACAGAATGTGACAGCTAGCTGAAAAGTTTGTCTGCTTGACTCAGTTTTGTTTCAATAACACTGATGAAGGCACTAGCTGAAACGTTTGTCTGCTTGATTCAGTTTTGTTTCAATAACACTGATGAAGGCACTAGCTGAAACGTTTGTCTGCTTGATTCAGTTTTGTTTCAATAACACTGATGAAGGCACTAGCTGAAACGTTTGTCTGCTTGATTCAGTTTTGTTTCAATAACACTGATGAAGGCACTAGCTGAAACGTTTGTCTGCTTGATTCAGTTTTGTTTCAATAACACTGATGAAGGCACTAGCTGAAATGCTTGTCTGCTTGACTTAGCTTCTTATAGTTTCACCGTTAAGTCTGTGATAAATGTGATTTATTTAATTTGCTTAATTGTTTAGTCCACCATCTTTGGTGCGAGTGTATCTATGATATGAGAAAAAATTGTTGGGGGTGGGGGGTGGGGGGGGTTTGCATATTATACAGTATGTCATATGCAGTGTGGAGAGTACAAACATTTGGTTTAAAAAACAGAAAACACCACTCAATGGATTTTACACATTCTTTGCATTGATTGATTGTGTAGTACAGAAACGTTTTGTTGATTGTGGTCTAGGACAGTGCTTCTCCTCAGAGTCTGGCCTCCAACACTTACCGGTGGTCACACTGCAAATTGTCACTTTAAGCACTAGTTTGGGTCTTGATCAGAGCGATATATAGATAGCTCTAACCCTAAAGTGCATAGTTTGTGTACTGGCTTGCAGTGTAATGAACGTTTCAGTGATTCAGAGCATTATTAGTTCTCCTTTGGTTTATTAAATGCTTAAAAATGGATCCAGTGGTTACAGACCACGTCAGAGCCTAACTAATAGGCAGTCTAGGTGATGCAGTACCTTTACAAATTTAACAATGTTAATAGTTCTGACAATTATGGTTATAACATATTTTGCCCTTGGGCTAGACATGCAAAACATTAATAAATGGCCATCACTAAAATCATAAAGCATCTAATATGTCACTCTCTAAAGCTAAAATATAATTTCTATCCCTTATAGAAATGCTGTAATAGCAATAGCAAGTGAGATATAAATTTAAGATTATGCTTACCTCCCAATATATGGAAGTTTTGTGTAGGATATAAGTATAGCCAAGAGCTGTCTTCGAAAGCAGAGGGTTCGGAATACGACCAAATAGCAACCAGCTTTTTCAGAGATCTTCAGAAAATGGACCAAACAGCTTGTGTTGCCAAGCTGAATGATGATTTACTGGAGTCTTGTCTTGACTTTTATAGAACTTTTCCTCAGCTTCATGCATCAAGACTTCATTAAATCTAAACATTTGGTCTGTTTTGGCAGCTCTTATCTTTAAGTGAATAAAGATAAAATTAATTGGATATGATCTCATGTATCTACCTTTCAAATCTCTAAAATATATGAGGTAATCCTCAGACTGATAACATATTTTCTGGTACCATTACTTATTAAAATACAAGTATATATAGAGAGATGTTTTTAATATATCACACCAGCTCTGTTTAATTATTCCAGCCTTGGTCTAAACTGTATTTCCTTCTTTACAGTAAAAACCCACTTCTCAGTATGTTTTTTTAATAAACGTGTTTCATTTCATCTACAATGGGAGACATGGCTGACCAGCAAACCAACTTTGAATGTCTAATACTGCTTCACTCAGTCAGGTAGGGCAGATGGGTATCCCACAGTTAATCTACTGATAAGGAAAAGCTTCATGCATCTACCAATGGTTTTCAATCAGTGCACATGCACTGAATGGTCTCATTTTTAAACTGATCAGTTTTTCTGTTACAGTAAAACATTTTACACTTGTATCCCATTTCAATAAGATTGGAATACTTATAAAAGTTTCTGTGCTTAGTTTAAAAGATGTTTTTCTGATAATGAATTTCCACCGCAAACACATTTCCAAGTTAATTAAATAAGGTCCTAATTTCTGCGTTTTCTCCCAAGGTTATAGTCCTTGGCACCGGTAGCTCTCAGATAAGAAAAGCTCATGTCTTAAGTCTGGCCAGTTTCCAAGAACTAATTTGCCTCTTCCTCTCAAGGTTAACACAGACAAACGTATTTTTAACATTAGGTAATTGTCTGCTGTGTTTCTTAGTTTGAATCATGTTATCCTGCTCATAATTTGCTGCAATAGTATTTCTGCTGGCTTTATATTCTTTAAAACACAGTACAGTTGTTACAATATTTCAACAGTGTTGCAGTTTCACAGATGTTCAATTTGTATCCCAAAGATCGTCCTGCTTCCTGCAGGAGTGACAGTCTTGGGTCAGGTTCTGCTCTCAGTGAGTCTGTCAAATCCACAGGTGTGCACATCACAGGTGTGGGTGACAGTCTTTAAAAGCCTGATACCTGTAAAAAACTTAAACCTTGTTAGCTGGGCTCCCATCTTTGCATTCTCATTCCCATCATCAGTGGGGAAACCTCAAAGAAATGAAGCTGGTTCTATCAAAGAGCCGTGCATCTCTGCCACATACACTTTTCACTCAAAAAACTAAGCTGGTTTGTGAATATAACTGAAGATATACGTGTGTTTCCAGTCACTGGCTGAAACAACATTGAAATAGGTAAGTGAATTACAGTTAATTTGATAGTTTAAATTGTTGATTGCTAAGGTGACCAGACTGCACTTAAAAATTGTAATTTAGATTCATAAGAACATAAGAACATAAGAAAGTTTACAAACGAGAGGAGGCCATTCAGCCCATCTTGCTCGTTTGGTTGTTAGTAGCTTATTGATCCCAGAATCTCATCAAGCAGCTTCTTGAAGGATCCCAGGGTGTCAGCTTCAACAACATTACTGGGGAGTTGGTTCCAGACCCTCACAATTCTCTGTGTAAAAAAGTGCCTCCTATTTTCTGTTCTGAATGCCACTTTTCCTTTGTGTGCTGAGCTGTGTTGAATTGGGAGGCTGATTAGAAACGTGTGTATACAGGATAGTATAAATTGGCACACAGTGTCTTAGAATGCCAGCTGTTCTAAGCGCCAGCTGTCTAAGGGCCACGCGTTCAAGGGCAGTCTGAGCTGTGGCAGTCAGAGCAAGGACAGGTGGAGCGAGGATCTTTCCCAAATCTCTCCTAATGGCTACCAGAGGTCTCATTCCTACTCTGACACCTAATGTCTGGATCCCCTGGACACAGCGTGCTCACTCTTTCTCCTCTACTAGAATGAACACTGGTAAGTACCTGCTTCAGATACCGCTACTAACTCTCTCTCCCCCTGTACTGCCTGCTACAAACTGTAAATTATCCTTCTTAAATTGTCGTTCTCTGACTAACAAATCTCTGCTCCTCAACAAACTTATAACTGATGCTAATCTTGATCTTCTCTGTCTAGCAGAATCCTGGCACTCTGTAAATGATGAGCACTCGTTTGAGCACCTCTCTATCAAGCTCCCCTCTCCCATGTCCCTGTTATCTATCGTCCATCAAAAAATAACTTCGCTTTTATTGCAGAGTTCTCACAATTCCTCTCCCTAATATGCACTTCAACTGACAAAATTAAACATCCATGTCGATTTACCTTCTACCCCTCTAGTGACCGACTTTGTCACGCTGCTGGACAGTCAGGACTCTCTCAAGCTGTCAACATTTCCACTCACACCTGTGGACACACCCTGGATCTGCTCATCACCAGGGGTCTTGATATCATGGATATTTCTCTCACTGACCAAAAATCTGCTAAATCCTACAATACTCTCGGAATGTGTCTCTTCTTCCCCTCTTCCATCTTCGGTCGATGCTGCGGTGTCCCTCTACGCCACCATTACTCAGATCATCGACACAGCTGCCCCGCTTACAACCAGAGCAGTGAAGAAACATCGCAACTGTCCATGGTATACCCTCGAACCTTGACTGCTTAAGTCTGCCTGCTCAGCGCAAATGGAGGTTGTCTGGGCTAACAGTTCACAGAGAGATTTGGACTGATCTCCTCAGTAGCTACAGGCATGTGCTCGTTACTGCCTGCCCAGGTGAAGTACTTCTCAGAAATCATATCCATGGGACGCGGTAAACCAAATATTCTCTTCAAAACCATTGATCAAATCCTGCATCCAGCCATCGATAAATACACCTCCCATTCGTCGTCCTCTCTTACCTGCCATGAGTAAGACCCACTTGTTCTCTTTTGCTTTCAATGCTCTCTAAGCCTGATATCTGTTATTAGCTGTTGTATAAATTGCTATATCAGGTTTTTCACTCCATCTTATTCGTTTAATTCTACTTGACACACGCATCCACAATGTTTAGAATTCACATCCTAGCCCCGTATTTAATGTATTATGTCTATATTGAATGCATGTGGATTGTTTTTACTGCTGTATTTAATGTACTATGCCCTGTATGTAATGTATTATGCATTGTTCCTCACTATCTTGTAAAGCGCTTTGTGATGCATCAATATCATCAAAATCAACCTCAAAGTCATTGAAGCACATTACAATCGCTGTACAGTGTTGTAATTACCAGCCTTTAGGTAAAGTGTGTCAGCGAGAACAACTTGCAGATCCGAGTCACACGTGCATTCACTGTTCAGCAAAACAAAAACAAGAGAGGTGTGGTAAATCATATTAAAAAAAATAGCAAACTAACCCTTTTATAAATGTTTCCTACAGGCAAAGCACAGCAAAGTGTAATAAAGCACAGTGAAAGCACAGTAAAGCATAGGCAAGCATTGTAAAGCACAGAGAGGTGTGGTAAAGCATAGGCAAGCATTGTAAAGCACAGAGAGGTCTGGTAAAGCATAGGGAAGCATTGTAAAGCACAGAGAGGTCTGGTAAAACATAGGGAAGCATTGTAAAGCACAGAGAGGTGTGGTAAAGCATAGGGAAGCATTGTAAAGCACAGAGATGTCTGGTAAAGCATAGGGAAGCACTGAAAAGCACAGAGAGGTCTGTTAAAGCATAGGGAAGCACTGTAAAGCACAGAGATGTCTGGTAAAGCATATGGAAGCACTGAAAAGCACAGAGAGGTCTGGTAAAGCATAGGGAAGCATTGCAAAGCACAGAGAGGTCTGGTAAAGCATAGGGAAGCATTGTAAAGCACAGAGAGGTCTGGTAAAGCATAGGGAAGCTTTGTAAAGCACAGAGAGGTCTGGTAAAGCATAGGGAAGCTTTGTAAAGCACAGAGATGTCTGGTAAAGCATATGGAAGCACTGAAAAGCACAGAGAGGTCTGGTAAAGCATAGGGAAGCACTGTAAAGCACAGAGATGTCTGGTAAAGCATATGGAAGCACTGAAAAGCACAGAGAGGTCTGGTAAAGCATAGGGAAGCTTTGTAAAGCACAGAGATGTCTGGTAAAGCATATGGAAGCACTGAAAAGCACAGAGAGGTGTGGTAAAGCATAGGGAAGCACTGTAAAGCACAGAGAGGTCTGGTAAAGCATAGGGAAGCACTGTAAAGCACAGAGAGGTCTGGTAAAGCATAGGGAAGCATTGCAAAGCACAGAGAGGTCTGGTAAAGCATAGGGAAGCACTGTAAAGCACAGGGGTATGGTAAAGCATAGGGAAGCATTGTAAAGCACAAAGAGGTCTGGTAAAGCATAGGGAAGCATTGTAAAGCACAGAGAGGTCTGGTAAAGCATAGGGAAGCATTTTAAAGCACAGAGAGGTCTGGTAAAGCATAGGGAAGCACTGTAAAGCACAGAGAGGTCTGGTAAAGCATAGGGAAGCACTGTAAAGCACAGAGAGGTGTGGTAAAGCATAGGGAAGCATTGTAAAGCACAGAGAGGTCTGGTAAAGCATAGGGAAGCACTGTAAAGCACAGAGAGGTCTGGTAAAGCATAGGGAAGCACTGTAAAGCACTGAGAGGTGTTGTAAAGCATAGGGAAGCATTGTAAAGCACAGAGAGGTCTGGTAAAGCATAGGGAAGCATTGTAAAGCACAGAGAGGTCTGGTAAAGCATAGGGAAGCATTGTAAAGCACAGAGAGGTCTGGTAAAGCATAGGGGAGCATTGTAAAGCACAGAGAGGTGTGTTAAAGCATAGGGAAGCATTGTAAAGCACAGAAAGGTCTGGTAAAGCATAGGGAAGCACTGTAAAGCACAGAGAGGTCTGGTAAAGCATAGGGAAGCATTGTAAAGCACAGAGAGGTCTGGTAAAGCATAGGGAAGCATTGTAAAGCACAGAGAGGTCTGGTAAAGCATAGGGAAGCATTGTAAAGCACAGAGAGGTGTGGTAAAGCATAGGGATGCATTGTAAAGCACAGAGAGGTCTGGTAAAGCACAGGGAAGTATGGGAAAATATTAAAAACAAACCATGGTAAACTAACCCTTATAAAAGGGTCCACAGTAAAAGCACAGCAAAGTGTAATAAAGCACAACTTAGCCGTGTTTCTCAGGTGCCAAAAAGAGACCTTATTTATACAACAGATTAAACAACAGACCCCATCTCTTATGTAAAGTGCATGACTGCTTTATGTAACGGGATTGGTTTAAACTTTCCATCTGGTGCAAACAGGGACTTTCACATGAACCTGAAACCTGGAAAACAATCCCGTTTAGAGAGGAAGGAACAGATCCACTCATGCATGAGAATAGCTCTTTATAGGAGTGGAGTTGCACTGTGCTTTTACCACAGTCTACCCTGGTTTGCCATGTTTATTAATATGCTCTATCTTACTTCCCACTGGCTTCCTATTAAACAATACATATACATACAGTGACTCTCAAAAGTATTCACCCCCCTTGGACTTTTCCACGTTTTATTGTGTTACAACATGGAATCAAAATTGATTTAATTAGGAGTTTTTGCCACTGATCAACACAAAAAAGTCCATAATGTCAAAGTGAAAAATAAAATCTACAAATTGTTCTAAATTGATTACAAATACAAAACAGAAGTGGCAAAAACTCCTAATTTAATCCATTTTGATTCCATGTTGTTATACTTTACAATGAAATGATCACTGTAAATGTCTTGTTTATATATTTGACGCAACCATCCCAAACGGGTAGGCCCCTATATCTTTTTATACTTGCCAAATTTCAGAGAAACATCCCAAACATTAATTATTATTATTATTGAGCTGACGCCTTATCCAAGGGGACTCACAAGTGTAAAGGGTAATACAAGTTTGTAAGCAATAAGTAATTTATACAAAAAATACAAGTTATAAACAAATACAACATGAAGAAATGCAAAGACAGGCTACTGCTGTGTTTCATTAATTTAAGCCAAGGTAGATTTACAAGTAAGCAGGTCATACTTTGAGAACAACCCCCCACACCCCCCACCACCCCACCCCACCCCACCCCACCCCACCCCAAGATTTGAAAAGTACAATCCAGATTACTACTCTATGAATGCAGAACACTTTGGTTGCTTGAATAAAAGATCTAAAGAAATAAGTGACTGAACAAAGACAACAGGAACAAAAAACGTGAACAGAGGAAGACCAAAGCAACAGCAAACAGGAAATATAACAGGAGAGTAATTCAGATTTAATCAGAGGGGGAAGCAACAAACAAAAATGTTTTTTGATTTGTTTTCAGTTTTTTTTTGTATTGGATTTTAACATGAGCAACATCCAGTCAACAATCACATTGAACAAAAAATGTTTTGATAGTCACCCCATATCACCCATCCCCCGACTCACCCTCCCACCAGAATGCTATTAAATCAGACAAAAATAAATAAGAATGAAAATAGAGATATATGTTATTATATAACACAAATAATAAACAAAATGAACTAATTAAACACATTCAGATATAGAAAAAGAGAGACAAGAAAAAAGAAAATAAATAAAAAGAAAAGCTATTTCAACAATGCTAAGGCAGAGGTTGCAATTGCAGATTATTGAAGTAGGAAAGAAAAGGGTCCCAGGCCGCATTAAATTAAAAAAAAAAAAATATTTGAAACCGAGAGATGTGACCCTTGGGGCACAGACTACCCTTATGGCTTATAACTAGGGGTTCTGATTTTCGGGTGGATTCGGGTGAAATGCTTGAGCCCTCCAGGTCCAGGATCTTATCTTTCTGTGCACTCCATAGAGCAGAGGTCACTGTGTTCTACATCACTGTAGAACCCCTGCAAAATGACCCGTTTCCCGTTTCCATCATATCCAGGGGCAAAATCCTCGTAGCGGTACCCACAGTGTCCACACGTTGAAATTCTGAACAATGTACGAGAATCTGCCTTGCAATCCGCTGAAAACATTATGCAATTTACAACGGCTGCTCAGAATAGAAAATATATATATAATGAGCTCTGTAATGTAGTTCCATGATACTCACAGTATTAAACAATATTACATAAAACAGTCACGTTAGCTTTCACAACCCTTCTCTGTCACAAGCAGCCTAGCTGAGTGATGACCAAACCCTCTTAAATATAAAGCCACAGCTGTAAGAAATATCTAATATCACATCACTATAAGGCTTCATGGCCAGCTTATTTTTCAATATTATTATTTATTATTTATTTCTTAGCAGACGCCCTTATCCAAGGCGACTTACAATCACAAGCAAATACATTTCAAGTGTTACAATACAAGTAATACAATAAGAGCAAGAAATACAATAACTTTTGTTCAAGCAAAGTACAAGTGTGACAAACCACAATTCAATAATACAGCAGATAATAGTGATAGTTACATCAGGATATGATTAAATAGTGATAGTTACATCAGGATATGATTAGATACAAAGTACTACAGGTTAAACACTTGGCAGATTACAGTATTCTGAAGTACAGGATTAAATGCAGTAAAATAGGGGGCAGATAAGAGCAAAATAAAGCACATTTACATAAAGGGTGATAGTGTCCCAGGATACAAACAGAGGAGTTCTACAGGTGCTATAATAATCTGCATTACTACAAATATAAGTTGGACATTACTTTTATTAAAAAGTTACTTAGAATCAACTTTCTATGAAGCAGGGTCTTTAAAAGTAGCTATTTTACTTATTTTTTTTACTTGTTGATTTTCTACCTCATCTTAAGCATCATCATATTAGGTTTAACTTTCTGCATCCCCCCGCCCCCCGCCCCCCGAAACTTGATTGAATCAAAAAGTAAATCACAGCAGATACCTGATGCTCAAAGAGACAGCAAGACGCTGTAGAGTTACAATAGACAGCTCATATTACAAGACAACATTCACTGGGCTCTCTGATCTTATCACAGTTCAATACAATGCCTGCACATTCATGACTGATAAATGAAAAGATTAAATGGAGTACTTCACATTCAAGGGTAATTACAGATAACCAGAAAAAGTCCTGCTACATGTGGAGTAAATGAATCGTGCTTGTGAGCGATATAGTTGTCGTCAAAAGTTTACATACCGCAATGTATGGAAATTTGCACATATTTATGTATTGGTAAGTATTTACACCCTCTATGTGTAGTAATATAATTTACAAATGTATTAAGCGTTATAAATATTGTTCAATTTTACACATCAATTATACGTCTTGTAAGGGAATGAACACTCAATGATTTAGCAAATGGTATTTAAAAATTTGGTGAATTAATTTAAGCAGACACAGAGAATACACACACACGCACGCACGCACGCACGCACACGCACACGCACACAGACATCTATACATCTACTGTATATATTTCTCTCTCTCTCCTCTCTATCTCTCTCTCTCTCTCTCTCTCTCTCTCTCTCTATATATATATATATATATATATATATATATATTGGCGATCAAAAGTATTGGCACACACATACATAGCTACGACACACACGGTTTTGCTGTTGTGCATTTTTATAAACACATTTAGGTTAATTGTTTTATTACTAAATTATATTTGTGCTTGTGCATGCATAGAAATACGATTTATATACGATTGTTTGTCCTTCCATTAAACGTTTCTCAAATTAGGCCGTTTTGTTTTTTTCATATCTTTTATTTTTGTACACTGCAGTTATACCTCCTTCAAACCTATATACAGACGTGCTCAAATTTGTTGGTACCCCTCCACAAAAAACGAAGAATTCCCAATTTTCTCTGAAATAACTTGAAACTGACAAAAGTAATTGGCATCCACCATTGTTTATTCCATATTTAATAGAAATCAGACTTTGCTTTTGATTTTTTATTCAACATAATATTGTAAATAAGAAAACAAATGAAAATGGCATGGACAAAAATGATGGGACCGCTAACCTAATATTTTGTTGCACAACCTTTAGAGGCAATCACTGCAATCAAACGTTTTCTGTAGCTCTCAATGAGACTTCTGCACCTGTTAACAGGTAGTTTGGCCCACTCTTCCTGAGCAAACTGCTCCAGCTGTCTCAGGTTTGATGGGTGTCTTCTCCAGACTGCAAGTTTCAGCTCTTTCCATAGATGTTCGATAGGATTCAGATCAGGACTCATAGAAGGCCACTTCAGAATAGTCCAATGTATCAATGAAAAGTAGGCCTAATAGCAGAACAGAAATTAATTTTCTCACCATGCTTTGTGCTTCTTAAAGGTTGGGGGGGTTGCTGGGGGTGTGGTGAGAAAATTAATTTCTGTTCTCCACACTGCAAGTTTCAGCTCTTTCCATAGATGTTCGATAGGATTCAGATCAGGACTCATAGAAGGCCACTTCAGAATACCTGTGCACACAAACTACGCGGCAGATATTCAAACAAACATTTTTTATTCTGAACCTTGTCTAGCTTAAATATCGTTAACCGATGCTAGCCTATAAATAACAGGCCTTTTTATTTAACCAGCAAACGACCAGGTTTATTTTTAATACAACTACAAAAAAAACCCAAAACAAAACAAAAAAAAAACACATAGTTTTCCTTTTGTTTACTAGCCCTGCCCCAGGTAAGTACTATCTATATTTAATTTGTTAACTTACTTATTAATTAAAGCGAGGCATTTGAAATCCGCACAGTGCTTTAAAATGTCAAGCACACCTTTGTCTTGAATCTAAACATGTTTTAATTACGCTTTTTTATGTACACTATACAAGCCTATGAAAGTTTGTATCGGGAAGTTTGTCCGTGTGTTTTTATAGTGATGAGCTTCTTCATTACAGAAAGCATGGTACAGCGCAGGGAAGCATTCAAAAACACAGAGAGGTGTGGTTATATAAAAAAAATGAATGCATGATATATAACGAAAGCAAGGGGAATCCTGTGAAAATGTACCGGGGTAAACTTGTATAAGTAAACTGTAATAGGTCTGTTTCCTAGGCTCGATGCTACAGGCTAATATACCCGAGTAAAGTGCATGATCTAGCCTCACACTTGATTACCAAGTGCCTCGGAGAAGGTCCTGTGTTGACCGATCAGCGGCATTTAGTTACAGCGCTCCTGTGGCATGTAATAGACTGCAGCAGAGTATCAGGGATATGATAGCGCATCAGTAAAATACCTTGTTAAATTCCCCCTTCATTTTCCTTGAGTGTAAGGTTGTTGCAGAAAACATATTACCGTCAATAACCTAGCTGTATCCTTCCGTTTTATAGTTAAATTTAATACTTAAGGTGTTTAATGTAACCAGCTCTGATACATAACACGAATCAATCAGCGAAACACAGACTAATAACTTAGACAGGGTGTGTTTGGAACTTTGGCTTGAAGAAGTATTTATTAAATAAATCCATTCATTAATGTGTTGATTTCAAAACAAGAAAAGCTGCCTGTCCCTCACTTTTACAACTGAGCACCAATCAAAAGCAATTCACTTCTGCACTGAGGGTTTTAAAAGCAACTGGGAGATTTAAAACCCTGTAGCAAACCTTTGTATATACCTCTCTGTGCTTTACAATGCTTCCCTATGCTTTACCAGACCTCTCTGTGCTTTACAATGCTTCCCTATGCTTTACCAGACCTCTCTGTGCTTTACAATGCTTCCCTATGCTTTACCAGACCTCTCTGTGCTTTACAATGCTTCCCTATGCTTTACCAGACCTCTCTGTGCTTTACAATGCTTCCCTATGCTTTACCACGCCTCTCTGTCCTTTACAATGCTTCCCTATGCTTTACCAGACCTCTCTGTGCTTTACAATGCTTCCCTATGCTTTACCAGACCTCTCTGTGCTTTACTATGCTTCCCTATGCTTTACCACACCTCTCTGTGCTTTACACTGGGCAGCAGTTTGGAGTAGTGGTTAGGGCTCTGGACTCTTGACCGGAGGGTCGTGGGTTCAATCCCCAGTGGGGGACACTGCTGCTGTACCCTTGAGCAAGGTACTTTACCTAGATTGCTCCAGTAAAAACCCAACTGTATAAATGGGTAATTGCATGTAAAAATAATGTGATATCTTGTAAGTCGCCTTGGATAAGGGCGTCTGCTAAGAAATAAATTATTATTTATTATTATAATGTTTCCCTATGCTTTACCATGCCTCTCTGTGCTTTACAATGCTTCCCTATGCTTTACCAGACCTCTCTGTGCTTTACAATGCTTCCCTATGCTTTACCATGCCTCTCTGTGCTTTACAATGCTTCCCTATGCTTTACCAGACCTCTCTGTGCTTTACAATGCTTGTCTATGATTTACCATGCCTCTCTGTGCTTCATAATGCTTGTCTATGCTTTACCATACCTCTGTGCTTTATAATGCTTGTCTATGCTTTACCATACTCTGTGCTTTACAATGCTACATTATACTTTACCATCCCTCTCTGTGCTTTCAAATGCTTCCCTATGCTTTACCAGACCTCTCTGTGCTTTACAATGCTTCCCTATGCTTTACCAGACCTCTGTGCTTTACAATGCTTCCGTATGCTTTACCACACCTCTCTGTGCTTTACAATGCTTCCCTATGCTTTACCAGACCTCTCTATGCTTACAATACTTCCCTATGCTTTACCACACCTCTCTGTGCTTTACAATGCTTCCCTATGCTTTACCAGACATCTCTGTGCTTTACAATGCTTCCCTATGCTTTACCAGACCTCTCTGTGCTTTACAATGCTACATTATACTTTACCAGACCTCTCTGTGCTTTCAAATGCTTTCCTATGCTTTACCATCCCTCTCTGTGCTTTCAAATGCTTCCCTATGCTTTACCACACCTCACTGTGCTTTACAATGCTTCCCTATGCTTTACCACACCTCTCTGTGCTTTACAATGCTTCCCTATGCTTTACCACACCTCTCTGTGCTTTACAATGCTTCCCTATGCTTTACCAGACCTCTCTGTGCTTTACAATGCTTCCCTATGCTTTACCACACCTCTCTGTGCTTTACAATGCTTCCCTATGCTTTACCAGACCTCTCTGTGCTTTACAATGCTTCCCTATGCTTTACCACACCTCTCTGTGCTTTACAATGCTTCCCTATGCTTTACCACACCTCTCTGTGCTTTACAATGCTTCCCTATGCTTTACCACACCTCTCTGTGCTTTACAATGCTTCCCTATGCTTTACCAGACCTCTCTGTGCTTTACAATGCTTCCCTATGCTTTACCACACCTCTCTGTGCTTTACAATGCTTCCCTATGCTTTACCACACCTCTCTGTGCTTTACAATGCTTCCCTATGCTTTACCATGATTTCGCTGATTTGTTTAATCTAAGTACACCTAAGTTTTATTTCGGTGGGAGTTCTATCACACTGCACACCTGTGTAATTCTGCTCAAGATAGAGTATTTTATCTACAGTAACAACCGATAAAATACGTTTTTTATCGCACTTGGCTTCATTCCATTTCAAATATATACATATATATGTATCTCTGTGCACTGCAGGCTCACAGACATTCGTTCTTGGATCAAGCAGCAATGAAGCTCTTTCTAGTCCTCACAGCGTTTCTCTCTGTGTGTTGGGCTCAATATAACCCCAACACACAGCCTGGGAGAACATCCATCGTTCACCTGTTTGAGTGGCGCTGGGCTGACATCGCGGCAGAGTGTGAGCGCTATCTCGCACCCAATGGGTTTGGAGGCGTTCAGGTGAGCAGCTCTTTCATTATGTTCTGCTCAGAATTATTCAGAATGATACTGACCCACTTTAGTTTAACAATTCATTTAGAAATTGTTATTTGCCCTTATAAAAGGTTATCGCTGTATTTTTGCACTGTATTTTTGCACAGTATTTTTGCACAGTATTTTTGCCTCCATGCTTTTCCCCTGGTTATACTCCTGCATTTACCATAGGTTACCCTGCTTTGCCATGTTTATAGATATGCTTTCCATACCTCACTATTCTTTACAAAGCTTGGCTATGCTTTACCATGCATTCACTGTGCTGTATGGCACTTTGCTGTGCTTTTCTGTGGGAAACTTATCTAAGAGAATTATGTATATGTGCCCCATTGACATGAAATCTAATTCAAACTCAGCAGTCTTCTTAATAATAATTACATTCAGAAGTATTTCTGTATGTACAGTAAATCAGTCCTGTAATATTTTGTTTCGTCCGGCTAGATTTCACCTCCCAGTGAAAGTGTGGTGTTGTCCAATCCTTACCGGCCCTGGTGGGAG
The DNA here is from genome assembly GCF_902713425.1 of Acipenser ruthenus. Classification (NCBI taxonomy): domain Eukaryota; kingdom Metazoa; phylum Chordata; class Actinopteri; order Acipenseriformes; family Acipenseridae; genus Acipenser; species Acipenser ruthenus. Next base: position 2,341,531 of record NC_081247.1, on the reverse strand, counting down.
AGGTATCAGCCAATCAGCTACAACCTGTGCTCGAGATCGGGGACAGCCAGCGAGCTGAAGGACATGGTGACGCGCTGCAACAACGTCGGGGTAAGAGAGTCCAGCTGGACGTCCCATTCTGTTTCACTAACACTTTACATTGTGTGTCTAATTACTGTGTGGTTACATAGCAGTGACTTAGTATAGTCATGTGTACTTACACATATTACAATGTCATTATGCATAGTTATAATGCACTTAATGTGTAAATCTTTTTGCACAATATAACAATAACCCTAACCCTTTTCTGATACAATTGTGTACTTACATATATCGTGCAAAGAGATTGACGCATTAAGTACATTGTAACTATGCATAATAACATTTTAATTACATGTAAGTACACATTAATGTACTACAGTGGAATGTCGCATATCCAACCGTCACATAACCGCCCTGATCAATTAACCGCCTCGCTAAATAAATAAATAAATAAATAAATAAATAAATAAATAAATATTAAAATTAGGCTATGAGAGTAATGGTATTGGCAGCAAGTGCAGCGTCCGCGATGGAAAATTAACGGAAGTAATGTTAAAACTTTACAATGCATTAGTAAGACCTCACCTAGAATATTGTGTTCAGTTCTGGTCACCTCGTTACAAAAAGGATATTGTTGCTCTAGAAAGCGTGCAAAGAAGAGCAACCAGAATTATCCCGGGTTTAAAAGGCATGTCGTATGCAGACAGGCTAAAAGAATTGAATCTATTCAGTCTTGAACAAAGAAGACTACGCAGCGATCTGATTCAAGCATTCAAAATCCTAAAAGGTATGACAATGTCGACCCAGGGGACTTTTTTCACCTGAAAAAAGAAACAAGGACCAGGGGTCACAAATGGAGATTAGATAAAGGGGCATTCAGAACAGAAAATAGGAGGCACTTTTTTACACAGAGAATTGTGAGGGTCTGGAACCAACTCCCCAGTAATGCTGTTGAAGCCGACACCCTGGGATCCTTCAAGAAGCTGCTTGATGAGATTCTGGGATCAATAAGCTACTAACAACCAAACGAGCAAGATGGGCTGAATGGCCTCCTCTCGTTTGTAAACTTTCTTATGTTCTTATGTTCTTCTTATGTTCTAAAGAAAGCGTTATAGCAATCAGCCTTTTGGTGCGTTCCCCTTTAAGAGAGACGGGCTGTGTGCGTGTGTCAGTCAGCTGTGTGTAGCGGTGACGTTTCAATACACCAGTTAAGAAAGAAGTAATCAGATGCAGGTTACTGTACATTTACCGTTTGTTTTGTATTTTTTTTAAGCTTTGCGTGGAGATGGCTTATAGTAAACCGCACAGCAACACTGTGTATTGTAGCCTAATTAATCTCGTTTACGTTTGCTTACTTTTAAAGCAAATCATTTCCCCGTGTTTAAAGCAGTTTGAATGTTTTTGTTCACTAACCTATTTATGCATGTGTAAATGTCATTTTCTATTGATGTTGGCAAATCTGACTTTTCCCTGTATCCGCCTATACCCCAGTCCACAGGGGGTCGGATATGCGACGTTGTACTGTACTATGTAACTAATATGTAAATACGTAGGAATTAGAGACACAATGGAAAGTGTGACTTTGTTTTCCTTGTTTGTTTAGAGGTTTCTGGATTGGATTGTAAAACAGTATATTCCAATCAAATCATCTAGTCCAGGTGTCCTGCCCGCTTTATAACAATCACTTACACTGTTTTCACACTGGAGCTGCACCAAGCGGTTATTCGATTATTGAGCTCGTTTTCAAGCAGCACGTGATCATTCCTGATGTACGCTTCAAACACGGAGGAAAGCCTTCGTGGTGCTGCACTTATAACTGCACTCGAACTTCGAAGTGAAAGCACAATAATAGAGTCGTGTGCATGAGGGAGTGGGTTCACCCCATCAGCACCTGATTTCTGTGGAGCGCAACATCCTTTTTTTTTTTTTTTTTGCTTTTTATACTAAGTTTTCAAAAAAAAATCACATGACCCGTTGCCAGAGTGTAGATTCACACTGATTTAGGCAGAAGACATAAAAGAAAAATGGGGATCACTCCATTCATTTCAAAAGGGATTTACGGTGACCCAAAAATCATGCCCAAATATATTATTATTATTTATTTCTTAGCAGATGCCCTTATCCAGGGCGACTTACAGTCGTAAACAAAAATACATTTCAAGAATCACAGTACAAGTATTAATACAATTAAGAGCAAGATAAATACAATGACTTTGGTTCAAGCAAGTACAAGTGTGACAAAATATGATTCAGTAACGGAGCAGATAACAGTGTCAGTGATAGTTACATCAGGATATAATTAAATACAAAATACTACAGATTAAATAACACTTGACAGATTACAGTACTCTACAGGATTAAATGCAGTAAAATAGGGAGCAGATAAGAGCAAGTAAAGTGCATTTAAGGAAGAGTGATAAGTGTCCAGATGGAAAAGAGGAGTTTCTACAGGTGCTGTCTGAAGAGGTGTGTCTTGAGGAAGTGCCGGAAGGTGGTCAGGGACTGGGCAGTCCTGACATCTGTAGGAAGGTCATTCCACCACTGCGGGGCGAGGGTGGAGAAGGAGCGGGCTCTGGAGGCAGGGGAGCGTAGAGGAGGTAGAGCTAGTCTTCTAGTGCAGGAGGAGCGGAGAGGTCGAGTGGGGGTGTAGGGAGAGATGAGGTAGCTGGGTGCAGTCTGGTCAAGGCATCTGTAGGCTAGTACAAGAGTCTTGACCCGCAACTGACCCTTGGGGGACTCCTGTTGAGAGAGGGCAAGGTGTGGAGGTTGCTCCACGCCAGGTTACCTGGTAAGTGCGGTTGGAGATTCCCAGGTCAGTGAGAGAGGATAGTAGAATAGAGTGATCGACAGTGTCAAAGGCAGCAGAGAGGTTGAGGAGAATTAGGACAGAGGAGAGAGAGGCAGCTCGGGCAGAGTTTAGTGAGTTAGTGACAGACAGGAGGGTGGTTTCAGTGGAGTGAGCAGACCGGAAGCCAGATTGGAGAGGGTCGAGCAGAGAGTGGTTGGACAGTAAAGAAGAGAGCTGGCGGTGTACAGTCCGCTCAAGGTTTTGGAAAGGAAGGGTAGGAGGGAAACAGGACGGTAGCTCTGGAGGGAGGTGGGGTCGAGGGTAGGTTTTTTGAGGAGGGGAGTGATAGAGGCTTGTTTGAAGGCAGAGGGGAAGAGAAAATATAGCCAGTTTGTAGAGGAGCTTTTACTATATATGTAAGCATGTTTTTATTTACATTTGGCAGGGATGGGGTTAAAAGCAAAATTAATTGCAGAATGTGGCCAGGCTGTAATTGATTTATTGATTGCCAATTAGGCCTGGCCACATGGTATAAAAGCTGGGAGAGAGCTACGGGCTTTGGTGGAAGTAAGGACTGGGAGCAGCAGGTTGTGCTCCCCGTAGCTGCAATGAGATCACCTTTGCTGCGGTGCTAATCTATTTTGTTTTTTGGTCCGTGCAATTCCTGCCGCTAGCCAACCTTGACCACGCCCCTCTGTTCTCAGGTCCGAATCTATGTGGACGCTGTCATCAATCACATGAGTGGCGCTACGGCAGGATCGGGGACTCACTCCTCCTGCGGGACTTTCTTCAACGCCGCAGCCAGAAGCTTCCCCTCCGTGCCCTACTCCGCGGTGGACTTTAATGACGGGAAGTGCAGGACTTACAGCGGTGACATCGAGAACTACAATGATATCTACCAGGTGGGAGTTTACGCATCGCTCCTTACTGTACTCCATTAAACCTCTGGGATAATTACCACAGCTGTGTGTTTCTAACTGGGTGGCTGCCTCTAATCGTGTTGAGAGTGGGTTTCATTCTCTTGCACTCTTTTCTGTGTCGGGGGCCTACATCAGGAGAATGAAATACCCTCTCAACATGATTAGCCACTGAACTCTGAATAACATACACAGGATGTCACAGTTAAAATCCCAGTAGAACTGGACAGTTGATAATAGTGGGTCATTGTTGTTATTTTTTTAATTGTTAAATTTTTGTTCTTGGCAGGTGAGGGACTGTCGTCTCGTTAGTCTGCTGGATCTTGCCCTGGAGAAGGAATACGTTCGGGGGAAGGCGGCAGATTATTTGAACAGCCTCATTGACATTGGTGTGGCGGGCTTCAGAGTGGACGCTTGTAAACACATGTGGCCTGGCGATCTGAACGCTGTCTACTCCAGAATTAAACCCCTCAACACAAAGTGGTTCCCCAGCGGCTCCAAGGCCTTTATCTACCAGGAGGTGCGTTTCAAGTGTTGAAGTGCTGTGTTCTTTTTCAAAACCTGCTCTCCCCTTATAAATTTTCACTGTGGTATTTTTACAGTTTTCCCACAGTGCTTTTCTCATTGCTTATATTATGCATTTACCATAGTTGACCATGATTTGTTTTGTAATCTGCTTTACCATACTTCCCTGTGACTTTTTACGAACATAAGAACATAAGAAAGTTTACAAACGAGAGGAGGCCATTCAGCCCATCTTGCTCGTTTGGTTGTTAGCAGCTTATCGATCCCAGAATCTCATCAAGCAGCTTCTTGAAGGATCCCAGGGTGTCAGCTTCAACAACATTACTGGGGAGTTTGCTTTCACTGTGCTTTATTACTTTACTATGCCTTTGGTTCTTGAATGAAAAATAAGCTTTTTTAATGGATGCACACTCTCCCTGTCTCGTTTAGTTTAGACTTTTAACAAAACAGTCATTAAATGAGTATTTGATCTTATTGTGCCTCATACATGTAGCGCATCAGGACCATGCTGTGTATTGTGACAGTAGAGTCCCCTTACACCCCTACTCTCTACTGTTCAGAATGACCCTCTAAACTGGACACTTTCCATTTTAAAGAGCGATATCAATGTGCTGCTGTCTCCCAGGTCATCGATCTCGGAGGAGAGGGGATTAAGGCCAGCGAGTACTTTGGACTGGGCCGGGTCACGGAGTTTAAGTACAGCGCGAAAGTAGGAATCGTCTTCCGCAAGTGGAACGGGGAGAAATTGGCTTACTTGCGGTGAGATTGGCTGAATTTATTAAAACACAACCTTTCAGAGATGGACCTTCTATTTTCCTTGTACCTGATAGAGCTGCACGAAGCGATTATTGGGATCGCGCTCTCTACAGAAATCGGGTGCTGATGGTCAGGTGAGGGTCATTGGTGTCGATCGGGCTGATTTTCCATTCAGAGTGAAGAAACAGCTGCTTATGTTTGTGTGGATCGCTGTTCTCCACAGAGTCCAAGAAAAGCAGCAACCATCCAAACTCAAGCAGCTGGATGGTAAATTAGCCCGAGTGACATCAATGACCCTCACCTGATTGTCAGCACCTTTCTATGGATGGCTCAATCTTCATAATCCAATAATCAAATAGCAGCGCTGATCCTATCAATATCAGCGTCTAGTGCTATATATTATAAAGACATTTCAGAGGGCTGGGTCGCATCAATATCAGGGTCTAGTGCTGTATATTATAAAGACATTTCAGAGGGCTGGATCGCATCAATATCAGCTTCTAGTGCTATATATTATAAAGACATTTCAGAGGGCTGGGTCGCATCAATGTCAGGGTCTAGTGCTATATCTTATAAAGACATTTCAGAGGGCTGGATCGCATCAATATCAGGGTCTAGTGCTGTATATTATAAAGACATTTCAGGTGGCTGTATCACATCACTATCAGGCTCTGCTATATATTGTAAAGACATTTTAGATGGTTCTATCGCCTCAATATTAATAAATGTACATACCTGCTCTCTACAGCCTTAATCTGGAGAGCGATACAGGGATACAGCACAGCAATGCAATACTCATTGAGATACAGCACAGCAATGCAATACTCATTGAGATACAGCACAGCAATGCAATACTCATTGAGATACAGCACAGCAATGCAATACTCATTGAGATACAGCACAGCAATGCAATACTCATTGAGATACAGCACAGCAATGCAATACTCATTGAGATACAGCACAGCAATGCAATACTCACTGAGATACAGCACAGCAATGCAATACTCGCTGAGATACAGCACAGCAATGCAGTACTCATTGAGATACAGCACAGCAATGCAATACTCATTGAGATACATTGGAATTTTTAATTTGAAAATGTATTATCAGGGGAAATGTATCATCCTATTTGAATTATTTATTTTAGAATAACTAATGTATCTATTGTCACTGCTTTTTAAAGTAAGATTTAAACACTTTTTATCATTTACGAATGTAATTTAAAGGGTATATTATCCTCACATCTCTTTTGTATGCAATTCATGTAAAGAGCATGTAAGAAATAAAGATTGATTGATTGATTGATTGATTGATTGATTGATTGATTATGGTTTGAGAGGAAGAAGGCTTACCCAGTTATGGTTTTACTCTGCCGGTTTGCTACAGCGTTTAATTTTTTTTTCTTCCAATTTTTAAAAAAAATTTTAGGAATTGGGGTGAGGGCTGGGCGTTCATGCCCTCTGACAGAGCCCTGGTGTTCGTGGATAATCATGACAACCAGAGGGGCCACGGACCTGGAGGGAACTCTGTCCTCACATTCTGGGACTCCAGGTAGAGAATACCTCCTCAGGGGCTTAAAACACTTTGTGCTGTATTACTTTTAGTTGTGTGCCTTCTCTAGGGATGGCAATGTGACTCCCATTGTATAGCAGTTTCATCCATTCCAGTTTTTACTACAAGCTTGATTAGCCCCACTGTGTACAGGTAACAAGCTCAGGTGTGTCTAACCAGGATTGGATCAAACTGCTATGCAATGGGCATCTTATTTCTATCCCTGCAGTGTATACAGAGCTCTGCCTACCACGTAAACCACTCCGTTAGTTTGGTACCGTGCTTCCACTGGCTTTATTACACTTTGCTGTGCTTCTACTTTTATAAGCGTTAGTCTACCATGTTTCTCATATGCTTCACCATACCTTTCTGTGCTTTACCATGTTTTCCCTGTGCTTTATTACACTTTTTACTGTGGGGCACTTTTCCTGGCTTTTTCCTTTTACTTTTCTACTTTAGTTTTGTGCCTTATTTGTAGTTGTTTCAATGGTGCAAGATGCGAAACCACTAAACCGATTTCATCATGACGTAAGCCAGATTGAAACAAGGGCTAGTCGGTGCATCCAGCTCCTCATTCAGAAAAACGCTTCACTGACTTGAACTCTTGAAATCTCCTGCAGGCTGTACAAAATGGCATCTGGCTTCATGCTGGCTCACCCCTATGGAGTGACTCGAGTGATGTCAAGTTTCCGTTGGCCAAGATACATAGAGAATGGGAAGGTGGGTCTGCACAGGGTTGTGAAGGCATGGAAGTTGCCTGCATTCCTGTTTCCTGTAGTCTTCCAGAACCCCTTGCATCGTTTTTGCGTTACCTTTGCTGTGTCTGTGTTGTCCTCATCGCAGTGTTATATTTTTAAGAACAGAAGAACATAAGAAAGTTTACAAACGAAGATGAGGCCATACTGCCCATCTTGCTCGTTTGGTTGTTAGTAGCTTATTGATCCCAGAATCTCATCAAGCAGCTTCTTGAAGGATCCCAGGGTGTCAGCTTCAACAACATTACTGGGGAGTTGGTTCCAGACCTTTTGATATTCTCAATAACTTCTGCTAAATATTGTTAATACCAAGTTATGACAATTCCCTTATAAACGTTTCCCAGAGTAAAAGCAAAGTGAAATCATGGTTAAGCAAAGGTAATAGCCCAACACACCTACATGTCATTGTAGTCATCAAAGTGGAGAGACTTTCAGCAGGTCCAAAAGTATCTGTTATCCATTTAAAAATAACCTGCACATAAAATAAACAATTGGTTAAGACATATCAGGACTTAGAAATGCCACTAAATTAAATTTGATTCAATTTTGTTTAGTTAACCGTTTCAATGATTTCCCAGAATATATCTTTTTAAATAATTAATGAATTATTTTAAATAATAAATGAACATTTAAGCTAAAATGTTAACCTCATAGCTAACTACGGCCGTGGGTTGAAATCCTTAAGGCCAATGTACATAGTCTGAAGTGGAGCTCAGCACTGCTGTACATCTTTACGTTTAAGTGGAGATCAGATCCAAATGGTGTTCAATGTAAGAATTGTAATTATTTTACTCGTCTCTGTTGCTTTTAAAACAAATGAAATTATATACACACAACTTGTGAAATTCAATACATTACCTGTGACATTGCTGTGCTTTACCATGCTCTCACTGTATTACACTTGGCTGTGCTTTACCATGCTTTCACTGTGTTACACTTGGCTGTGCTTTACCATGCTTTCACTGTATTACACTTGCTGTGCTTTACCATGCTTTCACTGTGTTACACTTGGCTGTGCTTTACCATGCTTTCACTGTATTACACTTGACTGTGCTTTACCATGCTTTCACTGTATTACACTTGGCTGTGCTTTACCATGCTTTCACTGTATTACACTTGGCTGTGCTTTACCATGCTTTCACTGCATTACACTTGCTGTGCTTTACCATGCTTTCACTGCATTACACTTGGCTGTGCTTTACCATGCTTTCACTGTATTACACTTGACTGTGCTTTACCATGCTTTCACTGTGTTACACTTGGCTGTGCTTTACCATGCTCTCACTGTATTACACTTGGCTGTGCTTTACCATGCTTTCACTGTATTACACTTGCTGTGCTTTACCATGCTCTCACTGTATTACACTTGCTGTGCTTTACCATGCTTTCACTGTATTACACTTGGCTGTGCTTTACCATGCTTTCACTGTATTACACTTGCTGTGCTTTACCATGCTTTCACTGTATTATACTTGACTGTGCTTTACCATGCTTTCACTGTATTACACTTGGCTGTGCTTTACCATGCTTTCACTGTATTACACTTGCTGTGCTTTACCATGCTTTCACTGTATTACACTTGACTGTGCTTTACCATGCTCTCACTGTGTTACACTTGGCTGTGCTTTACCATGCTTTCACTGCATTACACTTGGCTGTGCTTTACCATGCTTTCACTGTATTACACTTGGCTGTGCTTTACCATGCTCTCACTGTGTTACACTTGGCTGTGCTTTACCATGCTTTCACTGTATTACACTTGCTGTGCTTTACCATGCTTTCACTGTATTACACTTGACTGTGCTTTACCATGCTCTCACTGTGTTACACTTGGCTGTGCTTTACCATGCTTTCACTGTATTACACTTGACTGTGCTTTACCATGCTCTCACTGTGTTACACTTGGCTGTGCTTTACCATGCTTTCACTGCATTACACTTGGCTGTGCTTTACCATGCTTTCACTGTATTACACTTGCTGTGCTTTACCATGCTTTCACTGTATTACACTTGACTGTGCTTTACCATGCTCTCACTGTGTTACACTTGGCTGTGCTTTACCATGCTTTCACTGTATTACACTTGGCTGTGCTTTACCATGCTTTCACTGTATTACACTTGGCTGTGCTTTACCAGACCTCTTCTTTTTGTTAGGATAAGAATGACTGGGTTGGACCCCCAAGCTATAGTGATGGGAGCACCAAACCTGTTCCCATTAATCCAGACAGCACCTGTGGAGACGGCTGGGTTTGTGAACACAGATGGCGCCAAATCAAGTTTGTATCTCTGCTCAAAACTTTTACTGCGATTTTTAGATAGAAAAAAAGAACAATTCTACTTGATATCACTCCTTAAACTGGACTTTTAGTTTCATATTACTTCTTATACTTGACTTCTAGTTTTATAAGGGTTAGTGTACCATGTGTGTTGTATATCGTTTCATATCACTGCTTATAGTTTTTCTAGTTTCTTATAGCTTCTGCTTGACTTCTAGTTTCTTCTAGTTCTGTTTTATTCTGATGGGCTCTCTTTTCCTTCTGCCCGATTCTGAATAAACCCCTGAAATCAATCTTTTATACTGCCGTACAAGAAGGTTCTTTCGTTTTCTTTCCAGAAACATGGTTATTTTCCGGAATGTAGTGAATGGCCAGCCGTTCTCTAACTGGTGGGACAATGGAGGCAACCAGGTGGCGTTCGGGCGTGGAAACAAAGGCTTCATCGTGTTCAACAACGATGACTGGTGAGTGAGCATGACTCTTAAATGTGTGCTTGTGTACCACATTGATCTCATAAGTAAAAACCAGAGCCCTGCTGATACTCGCATTTTCCAAGTAATTACCTTTAAGTGTTTATGGCAGGTATTAAATAAATCCATTAATTAATGTGTTGATTTCAAAAGAAAAAAAAAACTGTCCTTCCCTCACCTTTACAACTGAGTACCAATCAATGGCAATTAACTTCCGCATTGAGTGTTTTAACCCTTTCATGCATGGAATATTGCTTTATATGAGAAAACGGCCATCCCAATATGAGGTCATCATGCATTTGCATCTTCCATATGTCCCCATATGAGGTTGCCATGCATGAAAGGGTTAAAAGATTTTCTCAGAACAGAAAATAGGAGGCACTTTTTTACACAGAGAACTGTGAGTGTCTGGAACCAACTCCCCAGTAATGTTATTGAAGCTGACACCCTGGGATCCTTCAAGAAGCTGCTTGATGAGATTCTGGGATCAATAAGCTACTAACAACCAAACGAGCAAGATGGGCTGAATGGCCTCCTCTTGTTTTGTAAACTTTATTTATGTTCTTTAAAGCTGATTGGAAGTGAATTTTCTCATCTATGGCGCTGACATGTTTACTACAGTACTACCGAACCAAGGCTGTAAATTGACAATGCAAATATGCTGCAAGACTAGCAAATTAAACTGTTCCTTCAACCTAACTCAAGAGCTACCGCTGTGGAAACTGGGATATGTCTTTCTTTGTGGAGTTTATTTAGAGATTATATCTAGCCCAAGACTACAATCCCACAATTCACTAGTGTAGTTTGTAAAGTGTGTTGCTCCTGCAGGAATCTGGATGTGACTCTGCAGACCGGGCTGCCAGCTGGCTTGTACTGCGACGTGATCTCGGGGCAGGAGGAAGGGGGGCGCTGCACCGGGAGCCAGATCTCCGTCGAGGGAGACGGGCGGGCTCGATTCCAGATCAGCAACACCGCCGAGGATCCCTTCATCGCCATTCACGTCAACGCCAAGCTGTGAACCACAGAGCTACCAATAAAGATTTAATCAACATGCACACAGTGTCGCTTGTCTGCTTGATGAGGGTCAGGTTTCACGTCATGGTTTGGATATCCTCGCGCCAAAGCATAATGCTTACCTTTATAAGAACATAAGAAATTCAAGAACGAGAAAAGGCCATTCGGCCCACCTGTGCTCGCTCACTTTGGTTCCAGTGTGGTCCTTTAGCACTCAGTAGAGGAAAAACAAACCCCCCTAACCAGGTTAGTAGGAGAAATGGGATGGCTAAACGGACTGCCCTTCCTCCAGGTGGCTAAAGGTCTTATTGTGGTCACAGAGAGGGTTATACAGTATTGTGCATGACAGCATCCATTCTATTCTTGAAGGATCCGAGAGTGCTTCAACAACTCTGTCCGGCAGTCTGTTCCAATGGTTCAACACCCTTTCCGTGAAAAAAGCTCCTTCTCCCCTCGGTTCTGAATATGCCCTTCTTCAGCTTCCACCCGTGGTCCCTGGTTCTGTTCTCTGTGACTTGTGAAAAATAATTCTCAGCAGTTACTTTGTTAAACCACTTGACAATTTTAAATACCTCTAATATATGACATTCCCTTCAATCCTGGAATGAACAGCATTGCTCTCCTCTGTACTCTCTCCAATGCCTCAATGTCTTTCTTATGATATGGGGACCACAACTGTACACAGTATTCTAGGTGTGGTTGTACCGGTGGATTATATAATTTTAATATAACTTCTCTAGATTTCAATTCAACTGTCTTGGCTATATAATCTTTCATAGCTTCTCCGTACTGTCTAGTTGACTTAGCGTTTCATCCACTACCCCTAACTACCCCTTTTCTTACATAGCTTCCTCTGTTTCGATTTGGCTACAATACCCAATCAAGAGTAACTAGCTGATATGTGTAATGTTTTTAATTAATTAGCACTCTTAATTATCAATAACTTCCAACCAGCTCAAGATCCAGAAAGTGAAACCCAGTCGAACAATAACAGCACAACATGGTTATATAGTCGATACATTTGATCAAAGTGAGTTCAGTGATACGGTACAAATGTAAGAACGTTAATTAGTGTCAAAATTATCAGTACATCAAGTTTAGCAATGGACAGTATTCAGGTCAAACTTCAGCTTCAATGTGACATGTCAATTATAAGTAAAAGCAAGTATTCATCAACCTTTATATTTGTCTTTCTATAATAATAGCAATGTTCTTAAATCAATAAGCAAATACCATGAATATAACATGCACATATGATAACTGTTTGAATATATATATGAGTCAGGAAAATTATCAAAATACAAACTCAGTAAATTTGAATTAATAGGATACTACGAAATTATAATCAGCTCTTCAGCAACCTGTTGTTAAATATATCCCTGTCAGGAGGTGAGTAGTGTGTGGGTAAAAAGGACACTGTCCAGGCAAGGTTTTGTAGGGCAAAACACATATTTATATAATATTTTCAACAATTCAAAACAATAATTCTCCAGTGGTGAAGGATGTGGTGCGTGTCTGTGCTGTGCAGTGAAGGATGTGGTGCGTGTCTGTGCTGTGCAGTGGTGAAGGACATGGTGCGTGTCTGTGCTGTGCAGTGGTGAAGGACGTGGTGCGTGTCTGTGCTGTGCAGTGGTGAAGGACGTGGTGCGTGTCTGTGCTGTGCAGTGGTGAAGGACGTGGTGCGTGTCTGTGCTGTACAGTGAAGGACGTGGTGCGTGTCTGTGCTGTGCAGTGGTGCAGGACGTGGTGCATGTCTGTGCTGTGCAGTGGTGAAGGACATGGTGCGTGTCTGTGCTGTGCAGTGGTGAAGGACGTGGTGCGTGTCTGTGCTGTGCAGTGGTGAAGGACGTGGTGCGTGTCTGTGCTGTGCAGTGGTGAAGGACATGGTGCGTGTCTGTGCTGTACAGTGAAGGACGTGGTGCGTGTCTGTGCTGTGCAGTGGTGAAGGACGTGGTGCGTGTCTGTGCTGTGCAGTGGTGCAGGACGTGGTGCGTGTCTGTGCTGTACAGTGAAGGACGTGGTGCGTGTCTGTGCTGTGCAGTGGTGAAGGACGTGGTGCGTGTCTGTGCTGTGCAGTGGTGAAGGACATGGTGCGTGTCTGTGCTGTGCAGTGGTGAAGGACGTGGTGCGTGTCTGTGCTGTGCAGTGGTGAAGGACGTGGTGCGTGTCTGTGCTGTGCAGTGGTGAAGGACATGGTGCGTGTCTGTGCTGTACAGTGAAGGACGTGGTGCGTGTCTGTGCTGTGCAGTGGTGAAGGACGTGGTGCGTGTCTGTGCTGTGCAGTGGTGCAGGACGTGGTGCGTGTCTGTGCAGTGAAGGACGTGGTGCGTGTCTGTGCTGTGCAGTGAAGGATGTGGTGCGTGTCTGCTGTGCAGTGGTGAAGGACGTGGTGCGTGTCTGTGCTGTGCAGTGAAGGACGTGGTGCGTGTCTGTGCTGTGCAGTGAAGGATGTGGTGCGTGTCTGCTGTGCAGTGGTGAAGGACGTGGTGCGTGTCTGTGCTGTGCAGTGAAGGACGTGGTGCGTGTCTGTGCTGTGCAGTGGTGAAGGACGTGGTGCGTGTCTGTGCTGTGCAGTGGTGAAGGACGTGGTGCGTGTCTGTGCTGTGCAGTGAAGGACGTGGTGCGTGTCTGTGCTGTGCAGTGGTGAAGGACGTGGTGCGTGTCTGTGCTGTGCAGTGGTGAAGGACGTGGTGCGTGTCTGTGCTGTGCAGTGAAGGACGTGGTGCGTGTCTGTGCTGTGCAGTGGTGAAGGACGTGGTGCGTGTCTGTGCTGTGCAGTGGTGAAGGACGTGGTGCGTGTCTGTGCTGTGCAGTGGTGAAGGACGTTGTGCGTGTCTGTGCTGTGCAGTGGTGAAGGACGTGGTGCGTGTCTGTGCTGTGCAGTGAAGGACGTGGTGCGTGTCTGTGCTGTGCAGTGAAAGATGTGGTGCATGTCTGTGCTGTGCAGTGGTGAAGGACGTGGTGCGTGTCTGTGCTGTGCAGTGGTGAAGGACGTGGTGTGTGTCTGTGCAGTGGTGAAGGACGTGGTGTGTGTCTGTGCTGTGCAGTGGTGAAGGACGTGGTGTGTGTCTGTGCTGTGCAGTGAAGGACGTGGTGCGTGTCTGTGCTGTGCAGTGGTGAAGGACGTGGTGTGTGTCTGTGCTGTGCAGTGGTGAAGGACGTGGTGCGTGTCTGTGCTGTGCAGTGAAGGACGTGGTGCGTGTCTGTGCTGTGCAGTGGTGAAAGACGTGGTGCGTGTCTGTGCTGTGCAGTGAAGGACGTGGTGCGTGTCTGTGCTGTGCAGTGGTGAAAGACGTGGTGCGTGTCTGTGCTGTGCAGTGGTGAAAGACGTGGTGCGTGTCTGTGCTGTGCAGTGAAGGATGTGGTGCGTGTCTGTGCTTGCAGTAGTTTGTCTCTATTCCTGGTCGGACAAACCCAGTCTCGCTCAGTGTCTGGTGTGAACATCTTACTGTAAATTTGACTAGTGCCAGCAGGCCAAATCAGTTCATTAATTTATTGGTTCATTATATAGAAAACTACAAAGCGGTGTGTAATTCAATATGTTAACGTAACATTATTTAGCAGGTTTCCTTCAACTTTATGAAGCAAAATTAGTTAATCCTATAGGGTGATGCGAAACTTTTGGCCAGATCTGTACATGCATACATAGGGGCCTATCATTGCACGCTGACATGTAGGCCATGTCACCAGATATATCACTCTGAATTATTTGATGTTTGTTCTTGTGACAGAGAAAGAATGAATCTTGGTTATAAATCTCCCTCCCGACCTGTGAGGGTGCTGTGTAAAGGGAACAGTGTGCCCCGGACTGGATGGTCTGACAATTCATTCCAGGGAAAGGTGGAAGTCTAGAAAGGGGGAGAAGCCACGGTGCACCAAGTCATCACTGCAGACGGGAAGCGATGTGGCAACTGCGGATTGGAGGAGAAACGGTTGCACTCGCTAACCAAGGGGGCGTGACTGACGGTACAAAAGGGGACGTGGCTTAGCGATCTGTTCCGTTGTTATGGTTGCGAGGGAACCGCTGAAGGAAAATAAAAAGTAAGCATAAGTGTGTTGTGTTTGTTTTTTTTTGTCGTTTCTAATTGTACTCGTTTGTTCTTATAGACGGCTAACACGTACTGGGAGCTGTCGCTTAAGGCCAGCACCAACCCCCACAACACTTCACCACAGTGCACTAATAAATGATATTTCACCACTTGCACGTTAGCATTCACTCCGGACTTGTGATCTTGTGTGTGTCTTTGTGTGTGTTATACTGTGTTTATTATTTCAGGACTGTAACCCGTGGTTTATAACTGTGTAATACACATTGCTGTGAATTGCCTGGGATTATTATTTCCTGTCGGCAACACGACCTGGATTACAAATAAAACCAATAAAGAATTGTTTGGACCGTGAATGTTGTTGTCTGTCATCTGTTACGCATTGCATCACTTCTACACCTGTGCACTGCAGTCTTCCAGTTCTATGGAGGCTGTAATATGATTTTGTACCTTGGGTTCAACTCCCAGTTGAAATATTAGTCTCTTTGTATTCTTAGTCATATCACATAGAGCCCATGTTCATATGAAAAGAGAAAATATCACATTATCTGCCATTGTGATCCTGTGTTACACAATAAAAGCATGGAAAATGAAAATGTTACATTATTTCCCATCGTAAAAGCAACCACTTAACAACCAACCGCGGTACGGGTCAGGCTGTCAGGGGGGGCCACGTTTTTTGAACAGCCTAAATATGACAGTGGGAGTAAAGCCAATGTTAAAATCTCCCTGTATGCATGCAAGGTTACTCTTGCACTGTGTTAGGAACAGAACCTCACAGCATGTCATTACAGTGGTGAAGGACGTGGTGCAAGTCTGTGCTGTGCAGTGAAGGACGTGGTGCGTGTCTGTGCTGTGCAGTGGTGAAGGACGTGGTGCGTGTCTGTGCTGTGCAGTGGTGAAGGACGTGGTGCGTGTCTGTGCTGTGCAGTGGTGAAGGACGTGGTGCGTGTCTGTGCTGTGCAGTGAAGGACGTGGTGCATGTCTGTGCTGTGCAGTGGTGCAGGACGTGGTGTGTGTCTGTGCTGTGCAGTGGTGCAGGACGTGGTGCGTGTCTGTGCTGTGCAGTGGTGCAGGACGTGGTGCGTGTCTGTGCTGTGCAGTGGTGCAGGACGTGGTGCATGTCTGTGCTGTGCAGTGGTGCAGGTAGTGCTCTAGGTGGGGTGCTGGATCTGTGGCTGCAGCGCCTGACTCCTAATCCTCCTCTGCAAGACAAACAACACTTAACAAAACAACAAAAACCACAATGCTGCCGCTCAGGGATCATAACCAGCGTAAGGGGCTGTAGTCACTCACCTGCGTCCTCTTTGTACTCTCAAACTCCTCCCTGCAATCAGCCCGGCGCCATGGTTTATCCAATCGCTGCCTGAGGCGTATCTGATCGCAGTGGAGTTGTTCAGAACACTTGCAGGTCTGCATCTTCCCCAAGATGGCCGACTTATGGTTTCCACCTCCCATCAAGTCCGTCAGTCGAGGGGAAAACATACAACCACCTTTACACAGCGCCTTTTCTGGTCGGGAGGGAGATTCAATTCACAGCTCCAATACCTTCGCTCTCTGTCACAATCCCTTAACTAGAATCCACAACACCTACATTTAACACCCATTATATTTGTTCTTATTCGTTCTATATTTATTCTAGCACCAATTTCAATGAAGTTGATCGCTTCAATTAATGTCACTCTGTGTGATTGTTACATTGTTTCCACCAGCTATTACACTTGCCCCTAGTTCATACGTGACTTATGGCCACACTCTGTTATTCTTTATGACTCTTTCTGCTTATACATGTATTACATTCCCACACATAGATTCTGTCAAATCTCTTTCAGTCGAACTGTAATACTCCATGCTTCTATTGCAGGGTCGATGCAGGGTATTATGCAGTCATCTGTACTTCCACTTGCTTCAGAGGCTGTCTTGCAGTAGTTTGTCTCTATTCCTGGTCAGACAAACCCAGTCTCGCTCAGTGTCTGGTGGGAACATCTTACTGTAAATTTGACTAGTGCCAATCAGTTCATTAATTTATTGGTTAATTATATGGAAAACTACAAAGCGGTGTGTAATTCAATATGTTAACGTAACATTATTTATCAGGTTTCCTTCAACTTTATGAAGCAAAATTAGTTAATCCTATAGGGTGATGCGAAACTTTTGGCCAGATCTGTACATGCATACATAGGGGCCTATCATTGCATGCTGACATGTAGGCCATGTCACCAGATATATCACTCTGAATTATTTGATGTTTGTTCTTGTGACAGAGAAAGAATGAATCTTGGTTATGAATCTCCCTCCCAACCTGTGAGGGTGCTGTGTAAAGGCAACAGTGTGCCCCGGACTGGATGGTCTGACAGTTCATTCCAGGGAAAGGTGGAAGTCGGCCATCTAGAAAGGGGGTGGAGTCACAGTACACCAACTCATCACTGCAGACGGGAAGTGATGTGGCAATCGCGGATTGGAGGAGAAACGGTTGCACTCGCTAACCAAGGGGGCGTGGCTGACGGTACAAAAGGGGACGTGGCTAAGCGATCGGTTCCGTTGTTATGGTTGCGAGGGAACCGCTGAAGGAAAATAAAAAGTAAGCATAAGTGTGTTGGGTTTGTTTGTTTTGTCGTTTCTAATTGTACTTGTTTGTTCTTACAGACGGCTAACATTCAACCTCTCTAAATCTGACCTCCTTTTCTTTCCCTCCTCCTCCCCCTCCTCTGATCTCTCTATCTCTGTTCCTCTGGAATCTACCACACTCTCTCCCTCTTCCTCCGCTAAGAACCTTGGAGTCACCCTGGACCCCTGCCTC
Organism: Acipenser ruthenus; assembly: GCF_902713425.1. Classification (NCBI taxonomy): domain Eukaryota; kingdom Metazoa; phylum Chordata; class Actinopteri; order Acipenseriformes; family Acipenseridae; genus Acipenser; species Acipenser ruthenus. The sequence goes on along the minus strand of NC_081247.1, from coordinate 2,323,613 downwards.
TCTTATTCCCAGCACATCTCCACTCTGGCAAGCACTTGCCGATTCTTCCTGAGCAACATCCGAAGAATCCGACCCTTCCTCACCAACTATGCTACCCAGCTCCTGGTCCAGGCCCTGGTACTCTCCCACCTGGACTACTGCAACTCCCTCCTGGCTGGCCTCCCTGCGTCCGCCACCCGTCCGCTCCAGCTCATCCAGAACTCTGCTGCCCGCCTGGTGTTCTCTCTGCCTCGCTTCTCCCACGCTACTCCACTACTCCGCTCGCTCCAATGGCTCCCGATCACCGCTCGCATCCAGTTCAAGACTCTTGTACTAGCCTACAGATGCCTTGACCAGACTGCACCCAGCTACCTCCAGACCCTCATCTCTCCCTACACCCCCACTCGACCTCTCCGCTCCGCCTGCACTAGAAGACTAGCTCTACCTCCGCTACGCTCCCCTGCCTCCCGAGCCCGCTCCTTCTCCACCCTTGCTCCGCAGTGGTGGAATGACCTTCCTACAGATGTCAGGACTGCCCAGTCCCTGACCACATTCCGGCGCCTCCTTAAGACTCACCTCTTCAAACAGCACCTGTAGAACTCCTCTGTTTGTATCCTGGGACACTATCACCCTTCATTTAAATGTGCTTTATTTTGCTCTTATCTGCCCCCTATTTTACTGCATTTAATCCTGTACTTCAGAATACTGTAATCTGCCAAGTGTTTAACCTGTAGTACTTTGTATTTAATCATATCCTGATGTAACTATCACTATTTAATCATAACCTGATGTAACTATCACTATTATCTGCTGTATTATTGAATTGTGGTTTGTCACACTTGAACAAAAATTATTGTATTTCTTGCTCTTATTGTATTACTTATATTGTAACACTTGAATGTATTTGTATTTGCTTGCGATTGTAAGTCGCCCTGGATAAGGGCGTCTGCTAAGAAATAAATAATAATAATAATAATAATAATAACACGTACTGGGAGCTGTTGCTTAAGGCCAGCACCAACCCCCACAACACTTCACCACAGTGCACTAATAAATGATATTTCACCACTTGCAAGTTAGCATTCACTCCGGACTTGTGATCTTGTGTGTGTCTTTGTGTGTGTGTGTTATACTGTGTTTATTATTTCAGGACTGTAACCCGTGGTTTATAACTGTGTAATACACATTGCTGTGAATTGCCTGGGATTATTATTTCCTGTCGGCAACACGACCTGGATTACAAATAAAACCAATAAAGAATTGTTTGGACCGTGAATTTTGTTGTCTGTCATCTGTTACGCATTGCATCGCTTCTACACCTGCGCACTGCAGTCCTACAGTTCTATGGACGCTGTAATATGATTTTGTACCTTGGGTTCAACTCCCAGTTGAAATTTTAGTCTCTTTGTATTCTTAGTCATATCACATAGAGCCCATGTTCATATGAAAAGAGAAAATATCACATTATCTGCCATTGTAATCCTGTGTTACACAATAAAAGCATGGAAAATGAAAATGTTACATTATTTCCCATCGTAAAAGCAACCACTTAACAACCAACCGCGGTACGGGTCAGGCTGTCAGGGGGGGCCACGTTTTTTGAACAGCCTAAATATGACATTGGGAGTAAAGCCAATGTTAAAATCTCCCTGTATGCATGCAAGGTTACTCTTGCACTGTGTTAGGAACAGAGCCTCACAGCATGTCATTACAGATAAGAAACAATCAAGACGCATACACAGTGAATTCAAACGGATGGAGGGGAAAGGGGACCCAAACGTTTTAAATCATGATGAATTCATTAACACGGCTGAATTCAAAATGCATTGCTTCAGAACTCACACGTGCAGAAGATACTCAGGGGTTATTCCTGTGCTATTCAGTCAGAATTCATTATGAATTTGTGGCCATTATTTAAAAAAATAAATAAATAATGTAATTAAAAGTAACTATGTTATTTTTTCACATAACATGCAATCTGTGATCTCATTTTGTTACCTGTCTGAATAAGGAGCCATTACAGTTACAACTTACTGAAAAATGCACTGAGGGTTTTAAAATCAACTGGGAGATTTAAAACCCTGTAGCAAACCTTTGTATATATCTCTCTGTGCTTTACAATGCTTCCCTATGCTTTGCAATGCTTCCCTATGCTTTACCATCCCTCTCTGTGCTTTACAATGCTTCCCTATGCTTTACCAGACCTCTCTGTGCTTTACAATGCTTCCCTATGCTTTACCAGACCTCTCTGTGCTTTACAATGCTGCCCTATGCTTTACCAGACCTCTCTGTGCTTTACAATGCTTCCCTATGCTTCACCCTACCTCTCTGTGCTTTACAATGCTTCCCTATGATTTACCACACCTCTCTGTGCTTTACAATGCTTACTTATGCTTTACCAGACCTCTCTGTGCTTTACAATGCTTCCCTGTGCTTTACCACACCTCTCTGTGCTTTACAATGCTTCCCTATGCTTTACCAGACCTCTCTGTGCTTTACAATGCTTCCCTATGCTTTACCAGACCTCTCTGTGCTTTACAATGCTTCCCTATGCTTTACCAGACCTCTCTGTGCTTTACAATGCTTCCCTATGCTTTACCAGACCTCTCTGTGCTTTACCACACCTCTCTGTACTTTACCATGCTTTCACTGTGCTTTACTTCACTTTACTATGCTTTTAGTGTAAGAGATTTTTTATTAGTGAGAACTTACAGGTTCAATTTCAAAATCAAGGCCGTAAAAAATTTTTTTTTTTTACTTATTTGTTTTTCAACAGGTTTTTGACCTTGCTCGTTTGGAAAACTAGTTATACAATCTTATCACATGTTTAGAAAGGTTTTTTGGGCTCACTCTGTGGGAAGTTTGAAATGTGTTATGATGGCAGCTCACCTCAGTGTTAATCATTACAGTACACACATGAACTCGTGTGAACTGTACAAGATCAGAAGCAGCCAGATTAGTATTTGAATGCCACCCCTGAACCCCTCACCGCCAGTGACTGGATGCCACTGCAGTGTACAGATCAACTGGGCACGTTTTGTGTGTAAAACCCTTATACAATTATACAATTATACAATTATTTGTGTTGTGGTCTCGCCTCTGATTTACTTAGTGTTAGTGGAGCTGCATCACGAAACAAGCACATTGCGAATGTATTCATAGCTCTAGGGCAGCAGTGTGGAGTAGTGGTTAGGGCTCTGGACTCTTGACCGGAGGGTTGTGGGTTCAGTCCCCAGTGGGGGACACTGCAGCTGTACCCTTGAGCAAGGTACTTTACCTAGATTGCTCCAGTAAAAACCCAACTGTATAAATGGGTAATTGTATGTAAAAAATAATGTGATATCTGTATAATGTGATATCTTGTAACAATTGTAAGTTGCCCTGGATAAGGGCGTCTGCTAAGAAATAAATAATAATAATAAATCTATGTAAAAATAATCTTGTCTGAACCACTTTTCCCACCATAATGAAATATCTGTCATTGCTATGACAACTATGACTACTACTCATAATGAGCTTGTACTCTTAATGTCGGGTAGTGAGTGGGTACCCCACAAACATCGGTTTGATTTACTTCAGAATAAATTAAATGTTTGTTTTGTAAAACTTTTTTTTTTTTTTTAATGACCATGTACAACATTTATATTGATAATAACATATTGATAAAGAATATTAAACAGCTGTCTACAGTATTTTTTATTTACTGCTTCGGACACAAATTACATGACATGGTAACACATGTTCTACAGTGTTACAAGATGACGGATGTAGCAGCATTCGCTACCTCACATAAACCCGGCTTCTCTGCGCTCATTCTTCACATTGTGATTTGATAAAAGCTTCATTGCTCCTCTGTAGAAGCTGGCGGCATAGCCAGCGAAACGTTAGGATTACTGTCTCGCAACACAGTTCAGTTTGTGGACTTATTTGACTTATCTGTGCCACTGTGTTTTGAAAGAATGATGGGATTCAAGGTATTCAAATATCTTTCAAATATACAGAATTCCTTGGGTAACCTCATATTTAACACGACCTTTTAACCTCATCCATTTAACAACATACAGTCACACTTAAAATGGCCGCGCTTTTTTTGGACAACATTGTGCCACACTCAAGATGGCGCCCGCCCGTCGTGACGTAGCTTCCTCTCCGGGGCGTGTTTCTGTGCTTGTCTGTATCCGGCGGTGTTTTGTTTTGGTTATGTGACGGATGAATGTGGGGTTTTTATTTATGATTACAAATATATATTTAAAATATGTGTGAGCCGAGTCCTGACGTTTTCCACGAGAAGCAGCGGCTGGAGTTATGCGCGATCCATGCGCTCAATAACGTGCTGCAGGAACGAATCTTCTCCAAAGAAGCCGCGGATGACATTTGCAAACGGTATGCCGTGTATCATAAACACACACACACCCCTGATTCAATAAAACCTTTCAGAACTAGAGATGAGGGCAGACATTAGGGGAGAATGCTCTTTAAGAGTGGAGGCGTCCTTAATACGTTGCTCTTCGGCTGAGAATGGGCATGCCTCTGCTTTCTTAGCTGAAAATAATAACACGACAGCGGTAAGACTCCCCCAGCCAGTCCACTGCCGATAACACCATCGGGGCTGCAGAGAGAGAGACGTATTTATATGTTATTGTGAGTAGAGAAAGGGAACCTGGGAGTTACATTCTCCACGCTCTCTCTCTCACTCTCTCACTCCATTTCTCTCTCTCTAGTTTATCCCCGGAGTCCCGCATGAATCCGCACCGCAGTTTTCTCGGCACTGGGAATTACGATGTGAATGTGATCATGGCGGCGCTGCAGAGCCGGGGGCTGGCGGCGGTGTGGTGGGACAAGCGCAGGTACGAGAGGAGGGGGAGGGGATGTGTGTGTGTGAGGGGGAGAGAGGGAGTGTGTGTGTGAGGGGGAAGAGGAGGGGGAGTGTGAGAGAGTGAGTGTGTGTGTGAGGTGGAGAGGAGGGGGAGTGTGAGAGGGTGTGTGTGTGTGTGAGGGGGAGAGGAGGGGGAGTGTGAGAGGGTGTGTGTGTGTGTGAGGGGGAGAGGAGGGGGAGTGTGAGAGGGTGTGTGTGTGTGAGGGGAAGAGGAGGGGGAGTGTGAGAGAGTGAGTGTGTGTGTGAGGGGGAGAGGAGGGGGAGTGTGAGAGAGTGAGTGTGTGTGTGAGGGGGAGAGGAGGGGGAGTGTGAGAGGGTGTGTGTGTGAGGGGAAGAGGAGGGGGAGTGTGAGAGAGTGAGTGTGTGTGTGAGGTGGAGAGGAGGGGGAGTGTGAGAGGGTGTGTGTGTGTGTGAGGGGGAGAGGAGGGGGAGTGTGAGAGGGTGTGTGTGTGTGTGAGGGGGAGAGGAGGGGGAGTGTGAGAGGGTGTGTGTGTGTGAGGGGAAGAGGAGGGGGAGTGTGAGAGAGTGAGTGTGTGTGTGAGGTGGAGAGGAGGGGGAGTGTGAGAGGGTGTGTGTGTGTGTGAGGGGGAGAGGAGGGGGAGTGTGAGAGAGGGAGTGTGTGTGTGAGGGGGAGAGGAGGGGGAGTGTGAGAGAGGGAGTGTGTGTGTGAGGTGGAGAGGAGGGGGAGTGTGAGAGAGGGAGTGTGTGTGTGAGGTGGAGAGGAGGGGGAGTGTGAGAGAGGGAGTGTGTGTGTGAGGGGGAGAGGAGGGGGAGTGTGAGAGAGGGAGTGTGTGTGTGAGGGGGAGAGGAGGGGGAGTGTGAGAGAGGGAGTGTGTGTGTGAGGTGGAGAGGAGGGGGAGTGTGAGAGGGAGTGTGTGAGGGGGAGAGGAGGGGGAGTGTGAGAGAGGGAGTGTGTGAGGGGGAGAGGAGGGGGAGTGAGAGAGGGTGTGTGTGTGTGTGAGGGGGAGAGGAGGGGGAGTGAGAGAGGGAGTGTGTGAGGGGGAGAGGAGGGGGAGTGTGAGAGAGGGAGTGTGTGTGTGAGGTGGAGAGGAGGGGGAGTGTGAGAGAGGGAGTGTGTGTGTGAGGGGGAGAGGAGGGGGAGTGTGAGAGAGGGAGTGTGTGTGTGAGGTGGAGAGGAGGGGGAGTGTGAGAGAGGGAGTGTGTGTGTGAGGTGGAGAGGAGGGGGAGTGTGAGAGAGGGAGTGTGTGTGTGAGGGGGAGAGGAGGGGGAGTGTGAGAGAGGGAGTGTGTGTGTGAGGTGGAGAGGAGGGGGAGTGTGAGAGGGAGTGTGTGAGGGGGAGAGGAGGGGGAGTGTGAGAGAGGGAGTGTGTGAGGGGGAGAGGAGGGGGAGTGAGAGAGGGTGTGTGTGTGTGTGAGGGGGAGAGGAGGGGGAGTGAGAGAGGGAGTGTGTGAGGGGGAGAGGAGGGGGAGTGTGAGAGAGGGAGTGTGTGTGTGAGGTGGAGAGGAGGGGGAGTGTGAGAGAGGGAGTGTGTGTGTGAGGTGGAGAGGAGGGGGAGTGTGAGAGAGGGAGTATGAGGGGGAGAGGAGGGGGAGTGAGAGAGGGTGTGTGTGTGTGTGAGGTGGAGAGGAGGGGGAGTGTGAGAGAGGGGAGTGTGTGTGAGGTGGAGAGGAGGGGGAGTGTGAGAGAGGGAGTGTGTGTGAGGGGGAGAGGAGGGGGAGTGTGTGTGAGGGGGAGAGGAGGGGGAGTGTGAGAGAGGGGAGTGTGTGTGAGGGGGAGAGGAGGGGGAGTGAGAGAGGGTGTGTGTGTGTGAGGTGGAGAGGAGGGGGAGTGTGAGAGAGGGGAGTGTGTGTGTGAGGTGGAGAGGAGGGGGACTGTGAGAGAGGGAGTGTGTGTGAGGGGGAGTGAGAGAGTGAGGGGAAGAGGAGGGGGAGTGTGTGTGAGAGGGTGAGAGGAGGGGGAGTGTGAGAGAGGGAGTGTGTGAGGGGGAGAGGAGGGGGGGTGTGAGGGGGAGTGAGAGAGTGAGGGGAAGAGGAGGGGGAGTGTGTGAGAGGAGGGGGAGTGTGAGAGAGTGAGTGTGTGTGAGGGGGAGAGGAGGGGGAGTGAGAGAGTGAGTGTGTGTGAGGGGGAGTGAGAGGGTGTGTGTGAGGTGGAGAGAAGGGGGAGTGAGAGAGTGAGTGTGTGTGAGGGGGAGAGGAGGGGGAGTGAGAGAGTGAGTGTGTGTGAGGGGAGAGGAGGGGGAGTGAGAGAGTGAGTGTGTGTGAGGGGGAGTGAGAGTGAGTGTGTGTGAGGGAGTGAGAGGGTGTGTGTGAGGTGGAGAGAAGGGGGAGTGAGAGAGTGTGTGTGATGGGGAGAGGAGGGGGAGTGAGAGAGTGAGTGTGTGTGAGGGGGAGAGGAGGGGGAGTGAGAGGGTGTGTGTGAGGTGGAGAGAAGGGGGAGTGTGAGAGAGGGGAGTGTGTGTATGAGGGGGAGAGGAGTTGGAGTGTGTGTGAGGGAGAGGAGGGTGAGTAAGAGAGGGTGTGTGTGTGTGTGAGGTGGAGAGGAGAGGAAGAGGGAGTGTGAGGGGGAGAGGAGGGGGAGTGAGAGAGTGAGTGTGTGTGAGGGGGAGAGGAGGGGGAGTGAGAGAGGGTGTGTGTGTGTGAGGTGGAGAGAAGGGGGAGTGTGAGAGAGGGAGTGTGAGGGGGAGAGGAGGGGGAGTGAGAGAGGGTGTGTGTGTGTGTGAGGGGGAGAGGAGGGGGAGTGTGAGAGAGGGGAGTGTGTGTATGAGGGGGAGAGGAGGGGGAGTGTGTGTGAGGGAGAGGAGGGGGAGTGAGAGAGGGTGTGTGTTTGGAAGAGGGGGTGTGTGAGAGGGAGTGTGTCTGACAGAGGGGAATGTGTGTGTTTGGAAGAGGGAGAGTGTGAGAGGGGGGTGTCTGACAGAGAGGGGAATGTGTGAGAGAGAGAGGAGGAGAAAGGTGTCTCAGTGTCTGTGAGTCTCGTGTGTGTATTATTATTATTATCACAGCACTTCTCTGTCTCTCAGGTCGCTGGACTCTCTCTGTTTGGACAGGGTCTTTGGTTTCATCCTCAACATCCCCTCTCTGGTGTTGCTCGGCTTCCTGTCCCTCCCCATCAAGAGACGGCACTGGATTGCGGTGCGTCAGGTAAACGGGTCCTACTACAATCTGGACTCCAAACTAAAGGAGCCCGCCCGAATCGGCAGTGACACCGAGCTCAGGTAAACGGAGTGCATCTCTCTGCGTGCAGGCGACCCTGTCTCCAACACCAGTTAATATGTGCAGGCGACCCTGCCTCCAACACCAGTTAATATGTGCAGGCGACCCTGTCTCCAACACCAGTTAATATGTGCAGGCGACCCTGTCTCCAACACCAGTTAATATGTGCAGCCGACCCTGTCTCCAACACCAGTTAATATGTGCAGGCGACCCTGTCTCCAACACCAGTTAATATGTGCAGGCGACCCTGTCTCTAACACCAGTTAATATGTGCAGGCGACCCTGTCTCTAACACCAGTTAATATGTGCAGGCGACCCTGTCTCCAACACCAGTTAATATGTGCAGGCGACCCTGTCTCTAACACCAGTTAATATGTGCAGGCGACCCTGCCTCCAACACCAGTTAATATGTGCAGGCGACCCTGTCTCTAACACCAGTTAATATGTGCAGCCGACCCTGTCTCCAACACCAGTTAATATGTGCAGCCGACCCTGTCTCCAACACCAGTTAATATGTGCAGCCGACCCTGTCTCCAACACCAGTTAATATGTGCAGGCGACCCTGTCTCTAACACCAGTTAATATGTGCAGCCGACCCTGTCTCCAACACCAGTTAATATGTGCAGCCGACCCTGTCTCTAACACCAGTTAATATGTGCAGCCGACCCTGCCTCCAACACCAGTTAATATGTGCAGGCGACCCTGCCTCCAACACCAGTTAATATGTGCAGGCGACCCTGTCTCTAACACCAGTTAATATGTGCAGCCGACCCTGCCTCCAACACCAGTTAATATGTGCAGGCGACCCTGCCTCCAACACCAGTTAATATGTGCAGCCGACCCTGCCTCCAACACCAGTTAATATGTGCAGGCGACCCTGTCTCTAACACCAGTTAATATGTGCAGCCGACCCTGCCTCCAACACCAGTTAATATGTGCAGGCGACCCTGTCTCTAACACCAGTTAATATGTGCAGGCGACCCTGTCTCTAACACCAGTTAATATGTGCAGGCGACCCTGCCTCCAACACCAGTTAATATGTGCAGCCGACCCTGTCTCTAACACCAGTTAATATGTGCAGCCGACCCTGCCTCCAACACCAGTTAATATGTGCAGGCGACCCTGTCTCTAACACCAGTTAATATGTGCAGGCGACCCTGTCTCTAACACCAGTTAATATGTGCAGCCGACCCTGTCTCTAACACCAGTTAATATGTGCAGCCGACCCTGCCTCCAACACCAGTTAATATGTGCAGGCGACCCTGTCTCTAACACCAGTTAATATGTGCAGGCGACCCTGTCTCTAACACCAGTTAATATGTGCAGGCGACCCTGCCTCCAACACCAGTTAATATGTGCAGGCGACCCTGTCTCCAACACCAGTTAATATGTGCAGCCGACCCTGTCTCTAACACCAGTTAATATGTGCAGGCGACCCTGTCTCTAACACCAGTTAATATGTGCAGCCGACCCTGTCTCTAACACCAGTTAATATGTGCAGGCGACCCTGCCTCCAACACCAGTTAATATGTGCAGCCGACCCTGTCTCTAACACCAGTTAATATGTGCAGGCGACCCTGCCTCCAACACCAGTTAATATGTGCAGCCGACCCTGTCTCTAACACCAGTTAATATGTGCAGGCGACCCTGTCTCTAACACCAGTTAATATGTGCAGCCGACCCTGTCTCTAACACCAGTTAATATGTGCAGGCGACCCTGTCTCTAACACCAGTTAATATGTGCAGGCGACCCTGTCTCCAACACCAGTTAATATGTGCAGCCGACCCTGTCTCTAACACCAGTTAATATGTGCAGGCGACCCTGTCTCTAACACCAGTTAATATGTGCAGCCGACCCTGTCTCTAACACCAGTTAATATGTGCAGGCGACCCTGTCTCTAACACCAGTTAATATGTGCAGCCGACCCTGTCTCCAACACCAGTTAATATGTGCAGGCGACCCTGTCTCCAACACCAGTTAATATGTGCAGGCGACCCTGTCTCCAACACCAGTTAATATGTGCAGCCGACCCTGTCTCTAACACCAGTTAATATGTGCAGCCGACCCTGTCTCTAACACCAGTTAATATGTGCAGGCGACCCTGTCTCTAACACCAGTTAATATGTGCAGCCGACCCTGTCTCTAACACCAGTTAATATGTGCAGGCGACCCTGTCTCTAACACCAGTTAATATGTGCAGGCGACCCTGTCTCTAACACCAGTTAATATGTGCAGCCGACCCTGTCTCTAACACCAGTTAATATGTGCAGGCGACCCTGTCTCTAACACCAGTTAATATGTGCAGCCGACCCTGTCTCTAACACCAGTTAATATGTGCAGGCGACCCTGTCTCTAACACCAGTTAATATGTGCAGGCGACCCTGTCTCTAACACCAGTTAATATGTGCAGGCGACCCTGTCTCTAACACCAGTTAATATGTGCAGCCGACCCTGTCTCCAACACCAGTTAATATGTGCAGGCGACCCTGTCTCTAACACCAGTTAATATGTGCAGCCGACCCTGTCTCTAACACCAGTTAATATGTGCAGGCGACCCTGTCTCCAACACCAGTTAATATGTGCAGGCGACCCTGTCTCTAACACCAGTTAATATGTGCAGGCGACCCTGTCTCTAACACCAGTTAATATGTGCAGCCGACCCTGTCTCTAACACCAGTTAATATGTGCAGCCGACCCTGTCTCTAACACCAGTTAATATGTGCAGCCGACCCTGTCTCTAACACCAGTTAATATGTGCAGGCGACCCTGTCTCCAACACCAGTTAATATGTGCAGGCGACCCTGTCTCCAACACCAGTTAATATGTGCAGGCGACCCTGTCTCCAACACCAGTTAATATGTGCAGGCGACCCTGTTTCTAACACCAGTTAATATGTGCAGGCGACCCTGTCTCTAACACCAGTTAATATGTGCAGGCGACCCTGCCTCCAACACCAGTTAATATGTGCAGGCGACCCTGTTTCTAACACCAGTTAATATGTGCAGGCGACCCTGTCTCTAACACCAGTTAATATGTGCAGGCGACCCTGTCTCTAACACCAGTTAATATGTGCAGGCGACCCTGTCTCTAACACCAGTTAATATGTGCAGCCGACCCTGTCTCTAACACCAGTTAATATGTGCAGCCGACCCTGTCTCTAACACCAGTTAATATGTGCAGGCGACCCTGTCTCCAACACCAGTTAATATGTGCAGGCGACCCTGTCTCCAACACCAGTTAATATGTGCAGGCGACCCTGTTTCTAACACCAGTTAATATGTGCAGGCGACCCTGTCTCTAACACCAGTTAATATGTGCAGGCGACCCTGCCTCCAACACCAGTTAATATGTGCAGGCGACCCTGTTTCTAACACCAGTTAATATGTGCAGGCGACCCTGTCTCTAACACCAGTTAATATGTGCAGGCGACCCTGTCTCTAACACCAGTTAATATGTGCAGGCGACCCTGTCTCTAACACCAGTTAATATGTGCAGCCGACCCTGTCTCTAACACCAGTTAATATGTGCAGGCGACCCTGCCTCCAACACCAGTTAATATGTGCAGGCGACCCTGTCTCTAACACCAGTTAATATGTGCAGCCGACCCTGTCTCTAACACCAGTTAATATGTGCAGCCGACCCTGTCTCTAACACCAGTTAATATGTGCAGCCGACCCTGTCTCCAACACCAGTTAATATGTGCAGGCGACCCTGTCTCTAACACCAGTTAATATGTGCAGCCGACCCTGTCTCTAACACCAGTTAATATGTGCAGCCGACCCTGTCTCTAACACCAGTTAATATGTGCAGCCGACCCTGTCTCTAACACCAGTTAATATGTGCAGGCGACCCTGTCTCTAACACCAGTTAATATGTGCAGGCGACCCTGTCTCTAACACCAGTTAATATGTGCAGGCGACCCTGTCTCTAACACCAGTTAATATGTGCAGCCGACCCTGTCTCCAACACCAGTTAATATGTGCAGCCGACCCTGTCTCTAACACCAGTTAATATGTGCAGGCGACCCTGTCTCTAACACCAGTTAATATGTGCAGGCGACCCTGTCTCTAACACCAGTTAATATGTGCAGCCGACCCTGTCTCTAACACCAGTTAATATGTGCAGGCGACCCTGTCTCTAACACCAGTTAATATGTGCAGGCGACCCTGTCTCTAACACCAGTTAATATGTGCAGCCGACCCTGTCTCTAACACCAGTTAATATGTGCAGGCGACCCTGTCTCTAACACCAGTTAATATGTGCAGCCGACCCTGTCTCCAACACCAGTTAATATGTGCAGCCGACCCTGTCTCTAACACCAGTTAATATGTGCAGGCGACCCTGTCTCTAACACCAGTTAATATGTGCAGGCGACCCTGTCTCTAACACCAGTTAATATGTGCAGCCGACCCTGTCTCTAACACCAGTTAATATGTGCAGCCGACCCTGTCTCTAACACCAGTTAATATGTGCAGCCGACCCTGTCTCTAACACCAGTTAATATGTGCAGGCGACCCTGTCTCTAACACCAGTTAATATGTGCAGGCGACCCTGTCTCTAACACCAGTTAATATGTGCAGCCGACCCTGTCTCTAACACCAGTTAATATGTGCAGGCGACCCTGTCTCCAACACCAGTTAATATGTGCAGCCGACCCTGTCTCCAACACCAGTTAATATGTGCAGCCGACCCTGTCTCTAACACCAGTTAATATGTGCAGCCGACCCTGTCTCTAACACCAGTTAATATGTGCAGGCGACCCTGTCTCCAACACCAGTTAATATGTGCAGCCGACCCTGTCTCCAACACCAGTTAATATGTGCAGGCGACCCTGTCTCTAACACCAGTTAATAATTCCAGACGACCCTGTCTCTTATATCAGTTAAAATGTCCAATATGGGGTCATTTAACCCCCCAGGTGACCAAGGAAGTGCAGCGTGATCTGAAAGCATGGCTTGTGCAAACAGAGATTTCTTTACCCTAGTGTAGCAGCAGATACAATGAAAATCCATGTTTGCTTAACATCTTCCTAAACTGCACATCCGAGACCCCTGTAGCGAATGAAAGTGCAGGACAGGTCCGATTCAGGAAGTATTGGTTTTTTTACTACAGCTTATCAACATATAAGTGTAAATCAGAGGCATCAATGCACTCGCCATGACGTATATGTCCTGTGTATGGACAGTATGGACAGAATAAGACATGCCAATGACTCGTTTAACCCTTTGCGGTCCTATGTCGGACCTGGTCCAACATTGCAATTTTCCCTTTCCGGTCCAATGTCGGACCCTGTCTGACATCATCAAAAAGACGCAAAAAACAGGTCTCTAGTCGATTTTCCTCCGGAAAAAGCAGAGAAAACCATTCAATGGCCGAGTGAGACCGATAGGAGCTGAGAGAAACCGAAAAAAAAAAGGGGGCATATCTCATGAATACAGATAGCCCCGACACCACATAGATAACACAGACATAAGCAAACAAGATAGCTGCTTCTGCATCCAGCGCTCAAAGAACATCACAGACATTTGCAGAGCTTTTTGAGATGTTATAGTAATAAAATAATGACTTGGATCGCATTATTGAGGAGTTTGGTGATAAAACGAGTGATCAGGAGATGATTTATCGGTATGTACTATTATTAAGACGTATGTGAAAAATATAGTGAACAAGGGGTGGGGTGGGGCTGGAGATGCAGTACTGAGTGTCCTGCTGATATGCAGAGCCTTTTGAACCTGTTCTACTGTGAAAAAAAATACTTTTAAACAGCGTGTCTAAAATAAACTGCACGTGTGAAAATAAATTGGACCTGACGAGCCTGACACGCGCTGAATAAATGGACCTCAAAGGGTTAATGGAAATTGGGTAAGTGGTGTTGAAGACCTTCGTTAGGTAAGCCAATGAGGTGTCCTGGTAAAGTCTATTGAAATGATTTACAGTGTGTGGAATAACTTCTTGTGTTCTCAAGGTGCAGAAGTGTGACACACAGACTGACGGATGTACAGACAAGCAGACAGACACCCCACTGTACCCCCAGAATCTGATAATATCAGTAACTTCCTTATTTTTTTATTACAGGAAGTTTCTGGAGGAACAAATCTCCCAGGATCCCTGCGAGATGCTGCTTGTTGTCCAGAGGGAGGTTGAGGACGACGGATCATGGATGAGCCCCAATTGAGAACAGGGATCAAGTTTGATCCATTCCTGGTTTCACTAGGAGTGTATTAAGACACACCTGAGCTTGTTACCTATACACACTGTGGCTAATCAAGCTAGTAAAACCTGGACTGGGTGAAACTGCTGTGCAATAGGAGTCTTATACCATCCCTGGGGAGCAAGTACGCAGGGGAATGCTTTTAGGTACGGAACCCTACACGGATGCTGTTTTATTTTTTGAGTGGAGGTTTGTTGCAGCGGGGGAAGAAATTAATGGACGGACCCCCTGCTATTTTGTCAGGGGGACTGATTTTACTAAATGAATTCAGTTGGTAGACTGTTATTTGCTTTTACAAAAAGACAGTGTAATGCATTTGTTTGTAAAGGTGCTGCTCGTGAGCTGGTATCAGTGATATTGAACCTTTCTCTGGAGGCCTGGGTTCCAGTCTGGAGGGCTAGGTGGCACAGACAGACAGAGACAGCTGTCTAATGCGTAGAAGTGTTCGTGCTTGGACTGAGATATATATATTTTTAACCCTTTGCGGTCCATTTATTAATCGCGCGTCAGGCACGCCAGGTCTAATTGATTTTCACACGCGCAGTTAATTTTATACGCGCTGTTTAAAAGTATTTTTTTCCACAGTCAAACAGGTTTAAATGGCCCTGCATATCAACAAAGCATTCACTAGGCATCTCCAGCCCAGCCCCACCCTTTCGTTTGCTATCGCTTTCACATATGCTAAGAAATAAATAATAATAATAATAATAGTCGTACATACCGATCGATCATCTCCAGATCACTCGTTTTATCACCAAACTCCTCAATAATGCGATCCAAGTCATTATTTTATTACTATAACATCTCAAAAAAGCTCTGCAAATGCCCATGATAGTCTCTGTGCGCTGACGCACTCAGCCAGCTTGTTTACTGTGGACGCCCATTATCTGATACCTGATACCATGTATGACTATTCATGAGATACGCCTTTTTTTTTTTTTTTCCCGACTTGTCTCGGCTCCTGTCGCTCCCACTCGGCAATTGAATGGTTTTCTCGGCTTTTTCCGGAGAAAAAATGACTAAACACCTGTTTATTGCGTTGCTATAATGATGTCGGACCCAGTCCGACAAAGGACCTGTGAGGAATAATTGCAATGTCGGACCCAGTCCGACAATGGACCGCAAAGGTTTAAATGCCTATTACACATACAGTATATGCAAGTTAATATATGCAAATATTTACAAGCTTTGAGAATATGGGAGAAAAGTGTTTTAGAATTGATTTAATTTCAGCTTAAAGCTTCAGGTGTCCAATATTCTATCTATCTATCTATCTATCTATCTATCTATCTATCTATCTATCTATCTATCTGTCTATCTATCTATCTGTCTATCTGTCTTTATGCATCTATCTATCTATCTATCTATCTATCTGTCTATCTATCTATCTATCTGTCTATCTATCTATCTATCTATCTATCTATCTGTCTTTATGCATCTATCTATATATCTATGCATCTATCTCTCTTGATCTCTCTATTAGGAGTGTAATGATATACTAATTGTATCACAATAGGCAAGTCCTGACACAGTATGTGTCACAATACACAGGATGGTCCTGATGTGTGACTTGTATGATGCACAATAAAATCAAATGGTCATTTAATGACAGGACGTTTTGTTAAAAGACACAAATGAAACGAGGCAGGGAGAGTGTGTATCCATATCAACTATAAAACATGCCTCTTCTTCATTCAAGAACCACTCTGTGAACTACAGGGAGCACTGCTGTGCTTCTGGTCTTGAGTCATGGTACAGATGATACAGAATTCTGTTATGATATGTCATGTAAAGAAAGCATCACGATTCATTGATACACAATGCATTGTTACACCCTTCCTATTTATCCATCTACAATGTCATCCATAACTAATAAACACTACACAGCGTCGAATTTAGACATGCTTACTAAATACATCTAATGACAAACACTTTGACTGGGAGCCCTTAACCCTGAAGGCATTGAAAAAGACTTCCAGTCACACTCTCTCTGTGGTTTGGTTGGTCCGCAGATTTATTGAAAGCGTTTCTTTCTCTGTTTTTATCACATACCTCAGTATGGCTTGAGAATGTAATTTATACATTTTGCAGTGAAAACACGACAACGTTTTTCAATAAAAAATAATAAATGCATTGATACGCCGCACGCCTTCCTGTGAGTTATTGATTATCTGTTGGTCTGTCTATCCAGCCATCGTTCTGCATGTCTAGTTATCCATCTATACCTGTCAGTCTGTCTCTAATAAAATGGCCAGCAGTGTACATCGCTGATGCATTAGTAAGTACAAACCAATTAAAAAACCAGCCTGTCAGTGACATCCATCCCCCATCGCCACGGCTGCACGTTCTCAATCAGAGCTCTCTGTGAGGACAAGGCTGTACAGTTTGAGCACGTACACAACAGTGTAGAATATGAAATGGCGATGAATATTTCAATCACAATGGGATAAGCGGTTCTCCAGATGCAAATATGTGACAGACAGACACCCCCTATATCACCAGAATCTGATATTCCCAAGAACCTCTGCTAGATAATGTTAATAGCCAGTGTCATGACAATGGGATCAGCGCTTCACCAGATGTTGAAATGTGTGAACTTGCGTGAGCACGACCACCTGCACTACACCCCCTCCACCAGCAGGGGGGGGCGCATAATATTATTATTATTGATTTCTTAGCAGATGCCCTTATCCAGGGCGACTTACAATTGTTACAAGATATCACATTATTTTTACATACAATTCCTCATTTATACAGTTGGGTTTTTACTGGAGCAATCTAGGTAAAGTACCTTGCTCAAGGGTACAGCAGCAGTGTCCCCCACCTGGGATTGAACCCACGACCCTCCGGTCAAGAGTCCAGAACCCTAACCACTACTCCACACTGCTGCCCATATTCTGTGAATTCAAACGAAACTGCCTCCTCATCCTGGGGGGGGGGGGGGGGGGGGTTGGCGTTTGCACTTTATAATTCATTATGGAGGGAAAACTATATATTCTCCTGATTGTGGAGCAGCATTACTGCTATATAAAATCTGTCAGCGGTTATTACATAGCCTGTATTGTTCTTATACAGTTCTGCAGTTATTACATAGCCTGTATCGTTCTTATACAGTTCTGCGGTTATTACATAGCCTGTATCGTTCTTATACAGTTCTGCGGTTATTACATAGCCTGTATTGTTCTTATACAGTTCTGCAGTTATTACATAGCCTGTATCGTTCTTATACTGTTCTGCGGTTATTACATAGCGTGTATCGTTCTTATACAGTTCTGCGGTTATTACATAGCCTATATCGTTCTTATACTGTTCTGCTGTTATTACATAGCCTATATCGTTCTTATACTGTTCTGCGGTTATTACATAGCGTGTATCGTTCTTATACAGTTCTGCGGTTATTACATAGCCTATATCGTTCTTATACTGTTCTGCTGTTATTACATAGCCTGTATCGTTCTTATACAGTTCTGCAGTTATTACATAGCCTGTATCGTTCTTATACAGTTCTGCAGTTATTACATAGCCTGTATCGTTCTTATACAGTTCTGCAGTTATTACATAGCCTGTATCGTTCTTATACAGTTCTGCGGTTATGCCCCAGTACAGCACTGTGAACACGGTTTATATTTGCTGCACTCAAGATAGTTAATACAGTACAGGGTGGTCCGTCAGCCCCATCGAGACTCACTCATATGTGTTCATGGGTTGTTTTGAGCTCCCTATGAGATATTCGGATACAAACAAGCCCAGTATAAAGCTAATTTGATGTGAATCATATGCAAAGTTTGAAACAGGAGTACACCATTCACGACATCGTAGGAACCTGTTAAAAACCTGTTCATTGCAAGATGATATTTCCTAACTTTCACTTTATTTTCAATGTACGCATTTTTTCAGTACCAATCAATAAGAATGAGAAATATACATGTTTCATTATTGAGAGCGGCGGCGTCTATTACAAATCTAACATCTGAGTGCCGCGCTTATTCATGGGCGTCGGTAATTCAGAGTAATACGGTAATATTTGCTATGTGATTTGAATGCTTGTTTGTCCCGGTTACTGCTGAATTCCTGATAAAGTCAAACCCCGCTTATTATCACATTTTGCCAAATCCCTCTGATGTCATATTAAACGGTTTGGACTCCATACAAGCAAACGAAAAATAAACGGCTTCTTTTCTTACATAAAACAGAGCATTTTCCGCCACTGGTGCGCTTATTTTCTAGATTATACGGTATTCGCGTCACGACAGTCTGATACGGAAGTGAAGATCAACATACAGACAACAAACACACACAAAAAATACTTTCGAGGAAGAGCAGTTCTTTGAAAACTCATTAAAGCAGGTGGGTCTAAAAAGTTTAAATATTAAAATTATATGAAAAACCAGCCGAGGGCACACTAGTGTGTCGCCAGAAAATTTCGAACGAAATATGTTGCTTCTAAAGTCGATTCTAGTTTCTGTGCTTCATTGTACAACAAACCCAGGTATATATTTATATTTACGAGCCCCGAAACACCAACTACCCTGAGTGAAAAACACTCACTTCATCTATTACTGTCGCTAGAAGAAACAAAGTATTTCAAACGGAGGGCTTATTAATTTAACTCATAGCTGTAGTTATGATGGCGCAGCATATCAGGCTACAGGTAACACAGTATTATACAGATTTCTACTGGAGCAGAAGGTTCTGTCTCACTTTAATAATCATGTTTTATCATCTCCTTCGAGACAGGTCGACTCTTGACTGATCAGGGAACCTCGGTTTAAATTTAATTATTCAAACCGCGGTGCATTTACAGCTAAAATGAAAATGGCTTTGTTATGTAATTGGGTGTATGCTTGTTACTCATAACCATGGGCGTCCTCAGATAGGCGGGGGCGGGGGCGGGGTGCACTTGCCCCCCAGGAATCTGAATTTACAATCTAAATTTACAATTTACAATAGTTGTAGTGTTTTTCAGGAAAATTCATAGACTGATCCTCAGATCTGTGTTGCATTTTTTTTTAAAATGTATTTTCAGTTAAGTTTTTTTTTTAATAAAAAATAAAAAGACTACCTCTAATTTTCTCAGAGAGACATCCTCCCTCTCCTATCTGTCGAGATGAGTTATACACACACTTATACACACACACACACACATACATACATAAACCATGCATGTAAAGTATTGTTAACGGAGACCAGCAAAGTGTATGCAAGTTAACTATAACTTTATATTGCATATATACAATACCCACCTTGGAAAAATCCATCAGGAGACTTTCTCTGACAACACCCTACACTGGCTTCACCTCCATTGTTTCTCAGCCTTTTGCCGGGGAGATAGCTAGCAAGCCATCCTCTCATGACTTTTCATTGGTTTACTATTCCTATGATGTAATGTTGCTTCTCCTTTGATACAGTTCCCCCAAAGTTAAAGTTTGCACCTTATACAAAAAAAAAAAAATCCCTTTTCAGTTTTCTTACAATATGTAGACTAGCATCCCCTCGGCTTTAAATTAACAGGAAACCGCAGTCAAATTGAAATCGTAAAACAGTCGTCGATTTATTTTGCTTAAAACAGAATGTGATTCATTTATCACTGTTTTTTTTTTCGTTTGTTTTTAATTTAGTAGTCGCCAATTAGTTTTTTTTGTAGTTTTCTCCCCAATTTAATAGTGTCAAATTATTTTTGTTTAGCTCAGCTCACCGCTACCATACCTGCGCTGACTTGAGAGCGGCGAAGACGAACACACGCTGCCCTCCGAAGCGCGTGCCGTCAGCACACTACAGCCATGCAGCCACCTCAGAGCTACAGCGTCGGAGGACAACGCAGCTCTCGAGCAGCTTACAGGCAAGCCTGCGGACACCCGGCCAGACTACAGGGGTCGCTGGTGTGCGGTGAGCCGAGGACACCCTGGCCGACCTAACCCTCCCTCCCCCTGGGCAGCGCTTGGCCAATTGTGCACCGCCCCCTGGGATCTCCCGTCCTCGGTCGGCAAAGGAATAGCCTGGACTCGATCCGGCGACGTCCAGACTATAGAGCGCATCCTGCACTCTACATGAGTGCTTGTACTGGATGCGCCACTCGGGAGCCCCACCATTTATCACTGTTTTAAGCACCATCGCTGGTTAACTGAAAAATAAACCAAACATCACAACGAAGTATACAAGTATACGTCAAGGCGTCTGCTAAATAAACAAATAATAATAATAATAATAATACTTAATAAAAAGGTAGACATGTTGTATTACTATATGGTGATAAAGCAGTAAACGTGCGAATGACGGGGTGATGCAACAGTCGCGTACAGTCAAGAAAGCCTCCCCACGATCTTGTCCTAATGAACTTCAAAATACGCCGTGTAGACGTGTTTCCTGTGTTTTTGAAGTGTATCGTCAAAATTGGCATGTAGGAAATTGGCATTTTCTTTTTTTTTTGCAGGAAGAAATCTTTAAAAAAAAAATTCTAATTGCTTTAAATGGCATTTGAAAGTCGAGACTTATTTCTGACCAATCAGAATTCAACACACCACAGCTTGACCAATGAGAATCATGGAGGAGGGACCGCCTGTGATGTCACAGAAAATGGAGGGAAAGAACAGGAAGTGCTGAGTAATGAGCAGAAAGGTCTGTTATTAATTTATTACTTTATTTAAGAATGAAAATACAGACAGACAGACATACAGACACACAGACAGACAGACAGACAGACACACACACAGACAGACACACATACACACAGACAGACAGACACACAGACAGACAGACACACAGACACACAGACAGACAGACAGACACACAGACACACACAGACAGACAGACAGACACACACACACACACAGACAGACAGACACAGATAGACAGACACACACACAGACACACAGACAGACAGACACACAGGCAGACAGACACACAGACAGACACACAGACAGACAGACAGAGCTCCACAATCCTGTTCAGTTTGACGCTACAATATAATCCCTCCTTCTTGGCGTCTGTGTCATTTTTTCAGTTTAGCCTTCTTCCTAGACTATAGATAAAGAAAGAAAGAAAGAAAGGAAGGAAGAAAAAAAGACTGCTTTGTGGGAAGAGGTTTGTAGTTTTTTGCCGTTTGTTCTTGACGTTACAGGAAAAGATGTAACAGGACAGGAAGTGACAGGCGAGGGGGCTGCTTTGTGCAAGTTCTACTTGCTGGGACGCTGCCACTTCGGGTCGAAGTGTCGAAATCTGCACAGGTGAGTGTGTGTGCCGGGCTGTGATATCACTGCACTACAACAGAGATATCCCATTGCATAGCAGTGTGATCCATTCCTGGTTTCACTGTGAGTTTATTAAGACACACCTGAGCTTGTTACCTATACACACTGTGGCTAATCAAGCTCATCGTAAAACCTGGAATGGGTGACACATGCAATAGGGGTCTGATTTTCATCCCTGTATATGCCCTACGAGATCCTAGTGTACACTATAGTGTGAGATACTGTGCTATCAGATACTACAGTATACTGCGCTGTATTACTTGTATTGTAACACTTGAAATGTATTTGCTTACGATTGTAAGTCGCCCTGGATAAGGGCGTCTGCTAAGAAATAAATAATAATAATAATAATACAGTGAGGTAGTACAGGGTACTTTCAGGCACTGTAGTGTACTACTCAGACAATAAGTTACTCTGACAGCTGAGGGATTTATTACAGTATTTTGTGAGCCCCTGAAAAATTAATGTTGAAAAGGAGCAAGAGTAATTATATTATACAGGACTGGAAATAGGAGTCCGATTGCAGAGCAGTTTGATCCATTGCTGGTTTTCCTGTGAGTTTAATAAGACTGCCCTGAGCGTGTTCCCTATACACTGGGGCTGATCAAGTGCGTAGTAAAACCTGGAGTGGGTGAGACTGCTATGCAATAGGAGTCTGATTTCCATCCTTCTGTAAGAAAAACATTAATTTTATCCCAATCTGTGTTTTATTTTTCAACAGCAATCTTAGGAGAGGAAATATTCCTGAGGGAGAGGGAGAGGGAGAGGGAGAGGGAGAGGGAGAGGGAGAGGGGGGACCCCAGAAAAACAGCCAAGGGACAAAGGCGAAAATGAAACCCCCGGGAAACGAAAACAAAAAGGGGCTGCGCGAGAAAGCGGGAAAGAAGCCCCGGATGAAGACGGCGGAGGACGTCATCGCCAGGGTCCAGTGGGACCCGCAGCTCCGAGCAGAGGAGTTCTCGGTGGGGTACCTCGATCGCTTCGTGGGGGTGCAGGAGAGGCCCTTCTCCGAGTTCTCCTGGGAGGACCTAGCCTCTGTGGACCAGTACGAGACCCTGGCTGTGCCCCAGCACAGGATCCAGTACTTCAAATACCGGGACCGGATCGTTTGGGACAAGAACCAGAGGATAGACCTGGTGTTCGGATCTACAGGGGAGGGGAGGAGCATCGGGGACGTGATGAGAGAGGAGGAGGAGAGGGAGAGGGAGAGGGAGAGGGAGGAAGGCAGGGAGACGCTACAAAATGAAGAATTTGATGGAGAATTACAGAAAACAGATGAACGGGCGAACGAAGAAGCAACCGAAGACCAAGCAGAAAAAGAAGGGAATGAAAAAGGTGGAAAAGAATGTTAATTTTAGTAATGATAGTGATAGTTATTGTGCAATAATAATAATGATAATAATAGCAATTACAATAAGAACAAGCTTGTCAGTAACGTCTATCCCCCATTGCACCGGCTCCCCATTCACAATCAGTGTGAGGGAAAGACCATGAGCATGACGTGTATCAACAGCATGTACAGAGCCGTGCAGAATAAGACATGCCAATGAAGACTTTAATGGGAATTGGATAAGTTCCAGATATATGCAAAAATGTTAGTGTTACTATGCACTGCTCAGCCCGCACTTGTACCTCGTTTCCAAAAGCCAATTCTTTTAGCCTGTCTGCATACGACATGCCTTTTAAACCCGGGATAATTCTGGTCGCTCTTCTTTGCACTCTTTCTAGAGCAGCAATATCTTTTTTGTAACGAGGTGACCAGAACTGAACACAATATTCTTGACGAGGTCTTACTAATGCATTGTAAGGCTTGTTGGTGATTCTTTCCCAGCAAGCCTTGCGGTTAAGGTCGCATGTTTTGATAATCCTAACAATTTTTTGAAGCTTTTTGTTACAAAAAAAAAAAAACGATATGAGAATATTAAGCCCGGAGAAACCTGCTCACCCCGCATGTGGATTAAATGTTCACGCCCACTCGTCACTGATTGGATGGTGTTGTGATGACATACTTCCACCTGTCCCGCTTTGTGAATGACTAAATGAACATAGCCAGTACTTTTGGGGTGTTTGACACCAGCCTGATATATATTGAAACCTGAAACCTGATTAATTCATTAATTGCATCGACTAGTCTTGTAGTCATCCATAATAATAGTCTTTTTTGGCATCTTCAGTGTAAATGCAATGACACACGTTTTGATGAGAAGTCTTTCTCAGTGTCTGCAGTGAGATATCTTATAACACTTTGGTCCTTCTGTCCCACCCCCCCCCTTATGTATTTTTTACCTTCACAGGAATTGACGCAGAGCTAGAAAACCAAAAAGTCAGAATAGAAACGAGCTCTTTCTCTGTCCAACACCGACCTCAAACAATAGATTCCGATACCGAACACGACGCAGACCAGTTCGAACCAGAACCAGAGCACCTGGGACAGACCCCGACCATGCCACGCCCCCGCAGACCGAACCACTTCGTAGCAATCCGCCTCTTGGAAAAGGAGTTCCGGCAGGCCTCCGTACAAATCCGGGACTACTTGACGCGACTCGTTAGCGGTTTAGCGGAACACTTTGTACCGGTTGAGACCCTTCACATCTCCCTGTGTCTCCTGAGACTAGACACCCAGGCGGATGTGCAGAGAGCCAGGGACGCATTACAGGAGTTCGGGTTTAATAACAGACGCCTCCTACCTCCGCCGTTAGTCCTGTCCTTCCCTCACGGGCTCAGAGATTTCAAATCCACAGTCTTGTACCTTCAGCCCGAGCCTCTGGCCCGGCTCCATGCCCTTGTGAGGTCCCTGGATAGGGCGTTTAAAGACAAAGGGCTGTCTGTGACGTGCCCGAGTGAGAATCTCTGTCCTAAAGGCATCAAACTGCACGCAACGCTGGCTAAGGTGCGGAAATTGCCCAAAGGAACGGAGGCCAGCTCCCAAACTGTCCAGTGCATCCCAGAAGAGCTTTACAGCCAGGCTCCTGCGGCTGATTTTGGCTGCCAGGTTGTAGACACTCTAGAGCTGTGCTCTATGGGGAAAGCAAGGGGCTGTGATGGGTTTTATAACACCCTGGCTGCTATCCGACTCCACTGAACCCACACAGTGTGATTCACACAGTCCCCCTGAATTTCAATAGCCATAGTTTTATATATTATACAGCAGTGGCATCAAAAATGATTCAGACCATTTCCCTGAGTTTCAATCTTCATAGTTTTATATATTATACAGCAACACCAAACATGATTCAGAGATTTCCCCTTTTTCACTAGCTATAATGCGTTCTGTTTCCAATTCTTTATTTATACCCTGTATAGTAAATTAATAAATGAGAATATAGAATTATAAATGTATATTTATAAAGTGCCTATGGAAAGAGTGAATGAACTACAGGTAGTGGACAAAAAAATGGAAACACCTGGGTAAATGAGGGACACCAAGTATATTGAAAGCAAGGGCTTCCACACAGGTGTGGCTCATGCGTTAATTAAGCAAATAACATCCCAACATGCTTAGGGGCATGTATGAAAATGCTGGACAGGCCTGGTTGCCTATAATTATGGCTAGCATGGCTGCAAGAGGAGACCTCAGTGACTTTGAAAGAGGGGTGATTGTTGGGGTGCGTTTGGCAGGAGCTTCAGTGACCAAGACAGCTCAACGTACTGATGTTTCACGAGCAACGGTGTCTAAGGTGATGACGGCGTGGAACTCCGAGGGAATGACATCAGCAAAGGGGAACAGTGGGCGGAAGCGCATACTCCAGGATCGTGATATCTGTGCATTAATTCGAAGTGCAAGGCAAAACAGGCGAGCAACTGCAGATCAACTGACTGCAAACTTCAGCCTGGGGCGCGAGAAGCCAGTTTCATCAAAAACGGTCCACCGAGAACTCCACAGAGTGGGATACCATAGTGGCCCAACACCCTATTAAGTGAATTTACATTGGTGTTTCCATTTTTTTGTCCACTACCTGTATGTCCTATACTGTAAACAACACTATGATGTCATTAAAATACTTTAATTTTATAACTGCCTCCCTCATTATTTCAGACAGACAGATAGACAGACACAGACGGACACGACTAGCAAATGGATTTAATGGACTCACACTGGAGACAGGTGCATACTGTAGACCCACCGAACAGACAGACAGGTTTAGAAACAGATTATTTTCCACACATTGTTAGATAAACACTCCCTGCATGCACACAGAGCACTGCTGTGATTATTTCACTCAGTGCCTGGCAATTCACAATCAGAGCTCTCAGTGTGATGGAAAGACCATGAGCATGACGTGTATCAACAGCATGTACAGAGCCGTGCAGAATAAGACATGCCAATGAAGAGTTTAATGGGAACTGGATAAGCTCTCTCGCCGTCTTCCTCTGAAATCTTCACATACCCTCCTGTTCTAGCCCTCTCTCACACACACTCCTCCAATTCTCCCTCTCTCCCTTCTCTTTATTCCCCCTCACACACAGACTCTCCTGTTGCCAATTCTCCTCACTCTCAAACACTCCCCTTCCTTCCCCATGCTCTCTAATTCTCTTTCCATCTGCCTCTCTCTTCCCTCCTTTCTTTCAGAATCTCCTCCTCTCTAATCCCTTCACTCTTTCTTTCTCACACAGACTAATTCTCCCTCCCCCTCCCTCTCTAGCCATCTCTTTCTCTCACACACTCTCCCCCTCTCTGTGTTTCTCACACACAAACTCCTCCCTCTCTCTCCCTCCCTGTGTCTCTGAGAGATGTTTACAGCAGATGCACTAGCAGCGAGATCAGCACTCCATCTCTCTCTCTCTCTCTCTCTCTCTCTCTCTCACTCTATATCTAAACTCATGTTTTTAAACTAGTACCTCTATCTTTCCATTCACTTCTCTCTATTCTACCACCTGCTTTCTCCTTCACACTCGCTGTATCAATACTACCCTGTTTATTTCTCTGACCTCCCTCCTCTCTACCCCTCTCCTCTATGATCTCTCTCCCTTGCTACCCTCCTCTCTCACTCCCTCTCTCTGATACGACCTCTTCCTCTCTCTCATCCCTCTCTGCTGTCTCCATTCTCTTTTTAAACTAGCATGTTCCTTCCTCTCTCTAAACTTTCTCTAACTCTTATCCTCTCCCTACCTCTCCCTCACTCCCTCTCCCTCCCTAAACTTTCTTTAACTCTCATCCCCTCTCTACCTCTCCATCACTCCCTCTCTCTCTCTCCACCCCTCTACTAAAATCACATATTTATTGATTGAGTCGTTTTTATTCATTTACCAAACCAGTTGGACTTTCTTTCTTTCTTTCTTTCTTTCTTTCTGTCTTTCCATTTCTCTCTCCCTCACTACACTGTTTGGAATACTACTTCTTTGGAATTCCTGGTATTCCCGTCGCCATGGCAGCGTTCCTGGGATACTCCCCTTCCCAGTGGGTCTTGCTCTGCCACAGAATTCCCAGGTTGGACTTCGGATTGGAGAGCCGAGGGAACACATTCCAGCCGGAGGTGTGGGAATATCAGCAGGTAGGATCAGAGCTGTTAACTGATCTTCATAAAGCGCAGCAGAGTGTGATAAAGCAGCACAGTGAAAGCATAGGCAAGCAGTGTAAAGCACAGAGAGGCGTGGGAGGCAGATTAAAAAACAAACCATGATAAACTAACCCTTATAGAAGTGTCCCACAGTAGAAGCACAGCAGAGTGTGATAAAGCACAGTGAAAGTGTGGTAAAGCATAGGGAAGCATTGTAAAGCACAGAGAGGTCTGGTAAAGCATAGGGAAGCATTGTGAAGCACAGAGAGGTCTGGTAAAGCATATTAAAAGACATGGCATAGCATAACCATGGGAAAGCATGAGGGAAACTTGAATTTCGAGGTTTGTATCTCACTTACATTTTTACAACTATCTACAGAACCATTTGTCCAACTGTGATGAAACTTGCTGCAGACCTTCTTTAGCACAAGTGATCAGAATCTGGGGGGCTGTGGAGGCTGTCTGTCTGTCTGTCTGTCTGTCTGCCACACTTACATTTTCACATTATATTTATTATTATTTATTTCTTAGCAGACGCCCTTATCCAGGGAAACTTACAATTGTTACAAGATATCACATTATTTTTACATACAATTACCCATTTATACAGTTGGGTTTTTACTGGAGCAATCTAGGTAAAGTACCTTGCTCAAGGGTACAGCAGCAGTGTCCCCCACCTGGGACTGAACCCACGACCCTCCGGTCAAGAGTCCAGAGCCCTAACCACTACTCCACACTGCTGCCCTTTTACAGAACCGTCCATTTACAGAACCACTTGTCTGATTGTAATGAAACTTGCTGAGGACATTCTCCAGTAAAAAGCATTTAGTATTGTGTCGCCTCTGTGAGATTACAGTTAATCTCTCCTCTCAACTGCATTGGGATTGGATGCTTATTTTAATCCTTGGTTTTAGTAGCTCTGCAACAAAAAGCAAAAAAAATAAAAACCAGTGAGAGGGACCTGAAAAAAAAGACCACTCCCAGTATTTAATATTAAAACTACCCCCCTGTGTTCAGTATTAAGAGCACCCCCTGTATTCAGTATTAAGACACCCCCTGTATTTAATATTAAAACTACCCCCCTGTATTCAGTATTAAGAGCACCCCCTGTATTCAGTATTAAGACACCCCCTGTATTTAATATTAAAACTACCCCCCTGTATTCAGTATTAAGACACCCCCTGTATTCAGTATTAAGACACCCCCTGTATTCAATATTCAGACACCCCCTGTATTCAGTATTAAGACACCCCCTGTATTCAGTATTAAGACACCCCCTGTATTCAGTATTAAGACACCCCCTGTATTCAGTATTAAGACACCCCCTGTATTTAATATTAAAACTACCCCCCTGTATTCAGTATTAAGACAACCCCTGTATTCAGTATTAAGACACCCCCTGTATTCAGTATTAAGACACCCCCTGTATTCAGTATTAAGACACCCCCTGTATTTAATATTAAAACTACCCCCCTGTATTCAGTATTAAGACAACCCCTGTATTCAGTATTAAGACAACCCCTGTATTCAGTATTAAGACACCCCCTGTGTTCAGTATTAAGACACCCCCTGTGTTCAGTATTAAGACACCCCCTGTATTCAGTATTAAGACACCCCCTGTATTCAGTATTAAGACAACCCGTGTTCAGTATTAAGACACCCCCTGTATTCAGTATTAAGACACCCCCTGTATTCAGTATTAAGACACCCCCTGTGTTCAGTATTAAGACACCCCCTGTGTTCAGTATTAAGACACCCCCTGTATTCAGTATTAAGACACCCCCTGTGTTCAGTATTAAGACACCCCCTGTATTCAGTATTAAAACACCCCCTGTATTCAGTATTAAGACACCCCCTGTATTCAGTATTAAGACACCCCCTGTATTCAGTATTAAGACACCCCCTGTATTCAGTATTAAGACACCCCCTGTATTCAATATTCAGACACCCCCTGTATTCAGTATTAAGACACCCCCTGTATTCAATATTCAGACACCCCCCTGTATATCAACAGTATGTACAGAACAGAAGAAGAAATGGCAATGAAATGTTTAATCAAATTTTGATAAGCGATTCTCTCTCGGAGTTCCACACCGACATCACCTTAGACACCGTTGCTCATGAAACATCAGCAAGTTGAGCTGTCTGGGTCACTGAAGCTCCTGCCAAACGCGCCCCAGCAATCACCCCTCTTTCAAAGTCACTGAGGTCTCCTCTTGCAGCCATGCTAGCAATAATTATAGGCAACCAGGCCTGTCCAGCATTTTTATACATGCCCCTAAGCATGCTGGGATGTTATTTGCTTAATTAAGGCATGAGCCACACCTGTGTGGAAGCCCTTGCTTTCAATATACTTGGTGTCCCTCCTTTACCCAGGTGTTCCCATTTTTGTGTCCACTGCCTGTATGTTGAAATGTGTGAAGTGTGACAGACAGTAGTAAGGTCCTGTAGTTTGAGTATTTGAAAGCACAGGGTTTATTGAGGGGAATGCTGCCTGTAAGTGGCATCCAGAAGTGGAATATTTCCCCTGGAAGTTGCTTCTCCTTCTCTACCTTAGGAGGGGTATCTACAGAGGTTGTCTATTGTCTTGTTGTGTGTATCGAATCCTCTGCAGCCCCGCTTGTGCAATTCGGCTCATTTTAAAGTTATTACTTACCATTGTTTTTAATGTGAGCGCCGTCTTTGAACAGCTTCAGTCTTCAGTGTGCTGTTTAGCATCTAAACGATGATAACATGTTGTTATGGAGTCCCAAATACAAACAGAAAGTGCAGCACTGTTTAAATTCTCTCTCCTCTTCTCTCTCCTCTCCCCTCTCTCTTCTCTCCTCTCTCTTCTCCTCTCTCCTCTCCCTGTCCTCTCTCCTCCATCTTGCCTCTCTCCTCATCCCTCTATTCCTCTCCACTCTCCCCCTCTGTCCAATGACTTATCTCCTCCCTCCCCTCTCTTCTCTCGTCTCTCCCCTCTCCTCCCTCCCCTCTCTTCTCTCCTCTCTTCTCCCCTCTCTCTGTCCTCTCTCCTCCATCTTGCCTCTCTCCTCATCCCTCTATTCCTCTCCACTCTCCCCTCTCTCCTATGACTTATCTCCTTCCTCCTCTCTCTCCTCTCTCTTCTCTCCTCTCTCCTCTCCTCTCCCCTCTCTCTGTCCTCTCTCCTCCATCTTGCCTCTCTCCTCATCCCTCTATTCCTCTCCACTCTCCCCCTCTGTCCAATGACTTATCTCCTCCCTCCCCTCTCTTCTCTCGTCTCTCCCCTCTCCTCCCTCCCCTCTCTTCTCTCCTCTCTTCTCCCCTCTCTCTGTCCTCTCTCCTCCATCTTGCCTCTCTCCTCATCCCTCTATTCCTCTCCACTCTCCCCTCTATCCTATGACTTATCTCCTTCCTCCTCTCTCTTCTCTCTTCTCTCCTCTCCTCTCCCCTCTCTCTGTCCTCTCTCCTCCATCTTGCCTCTCTCCTCATCCCTCTATTCCTCTCCACTCTCCCCCTCTGTCCTATGACTTATCTCCTCCCTCCCCTCTCCTCCCTCCCCTCTCTTCTCTCCTCTCTCCTCTCTGTCCTCTCTCCTCCATCTTGCCTCTCTCCTCATCCCTCTATTCCTCTCCAGTCTCCCCTCTCTCCTATGACTTATCTCCTCCCTTCCCTCTCTCCTTCCTCCCCTCTCTTCTCTCCTCTCTTCTCTCTACTCTCTGTCCTCTCTCCTCCATCTTGCCTCTCTCCTCATCCCTCTATTCCTCTCCAGTCTCCCCCTCTGTCCTATGACTTATCTCCTCCCTCCCCTCTCTTCTCTCCTCTCTCCTCTCTGTCCTCTCTCCTCCATCTTGCCTCTCTCCTCATCCCTCTATTCCTCTCCAGTCTCCCCTCTCTCCTATGACTTATCTCCTCCCTCCCCTCTCTCCTCTCTCTTCTATCCTCTCTCCTCTCCTCTCCCCTCTCTCTGTCCTCTCTCCTCCATCTTGCCTCTCTCCTCATCCCTCTATTCCTCTCCACTCTCCCCCTCTCTCCTATAACTTATCTCCTCCCTCCCCTCTCTCCTCTCTCTTCTATCCTCTCTCCTCTCCTCTCCCCTCTCTCTGTCCTCTCTCCTCCATCTTGCCTCTCTCCTCATCCCTCTATTCCTCTCCACTCTCCCCCTGTCCTATGACTTATCTCCTCCCTCCCCTCTCTTCTCTCGTCTCTCCCCTCTCTCTGTCCTCTCTCCTTCATCTTGCCTCTTTCCTAATCCCTCTATTCCTCTCCACTCTCTCCTCCCTCCCCTCTCTCCTGTCCCTTTGCCTTATTCATAGTAAATTAACTATTCTGTAACAAATACAGACTGAACGTGCAGCATTGTTTTTAAATGGTCTTTCTCTTTCTCTTCCTCACCCCTGTCTTTCTCTCTCTCTCTTCTGCTCCTCTCTCTCAGACTCTACTCGTTCTCTCCTCTCTCTCCGCTCTCTGTCTCCTCCTCTCATTGCTCGGGGTCTCTTCCTCTCTGATTGGCTGGTGCTGCCGTCGGCGTGGTAACCACGAGGAGGTCGATGACAGCGATGACGATGACGAGTGTGATGATGTCACTGGGGGGCGTCGGCTCTGCTGTGTCACATGGGGTACTGTCGGGGCCGTTGTGATTTGCTGGTAAGAAATGTAGTGTTGCTTCCATCCACTAGGGGGCAGAGTGTTGCAGGGGGCAGGTTAATAATGGTTCCACTCTGATGTACCTGATGTAGTTCAGACATGATTCTGAGAGCTCTATTGAGACCACATGGTTTGTTTTAAACTTTTTAAAAAGTCCCCCGGATAAGTGGTTCTTCAGATAAATGGAAACATGTGTAATGCTTGCAATTCCATATCTCACCACAAAATACCTCAATGGTTGAAAATACTTGGGAACCCTGACTTGTAGACGGGGCTTGGAATTTGAATCCCATCGAGGCAGTTTATGTTAAAACCTCATCCATAACTATAATCAGGGACACAATTACTATATTCACTTAATAGTATATTCATTTAATAGGGCAGCAGTGTGGGGTAGTAGTTAGGGCTCTGGACTCTTGACCGGAGGGTCGTGGGTTCAATCCCAGGTGGGGGACACTGCTGCTGTACCCTTAAGCAAGGTACTTTACCTAGATTGCTCCAGTAAAAACCCAACTGTATAAATGGGCAATTGTATGTAAAAATAATGTGATCTCTTGTAACAATTGTAAGTCGTCCTGGATAAGGGCGTCTGCTAAGAAATAAATAATAATGTGTCTAGTGTGACAGATAGACACCCCCTATATCCCCAGAAATGGATACTCTCAATAACTAAATAATGTTCACACTATATCCTCAGTATATACCAGACTCCCAGTTTGAACAGAGCAGATGCATTGGAAAGCCTCTCTCTCTCTCTCTCTCTCTCTCTCTCTCTCTCTCTCTCTCTCTCTCTCTCTCTCTCTCTCTCTCTCTCTCTCTCTCTCCACCTCAGGCTCAGTGTTATATTTTCACTCTTGCCTTGTATCTGGGTCAGTTTTCAAATCAAGTTTGGACTGATCCATCTGTGCTGGATGAGAAGGGGACTTTCTGGAGACAGATGCTGGGTCAATCCATTTAGCAGTAGAGAATGGGAGGACATACTTTTTTAATATTAACATTATCACTGCCCACCCTTTAAAGGAGTTGATAACCACGACAGTAGTTTTACATGTATCTATATCTAAGAACCGCTTGTCCGATTGTGATGAAACTTTCTTATGTCCTTCTTTAACACAAATTATTGAGAGAAACAGAATCTGGGGTGTAAGGAGCCTGCCTGCCTGTCTGTCTGTCTGTCTGTCTGTACCACTTATATTTGGAAATATTTCTAGAGAAGTTAATATTTTTGAGAGTATCAGAATCTGGGGGTGTAAGTTAACAAACAAATTAACCCTCTCTCTTTCTCTCTCCTTCTCTCCCCTTTCTTCTATTCTCATCTCTCCCTCTCTCCCCCTCCTCCACTCCTTCTCTCACCCCTCTCTATTATTTCCCTTCCTCCCTCTCCTCCCCCTTCTCTCCCTCTCTCCATCACTCTCTTTCCCCTCCCCTCTCCTCACTCTCTCAGTGCTGCTATTGGAATTGGTTTCTATGGTAATAGCGAAGCCAATGATGGGATGTATCAGATGACCTACTCCCTGGCGACAGCCAATCACACGCTGAGTTCCATTGACATTCTGGTGAGTAACCAATCAGAGGCAAGCAGTATGATGTCATATGTTGTCAAGTGTTTGGAAAAAAATATAATTGTCCCCCTTACCTTGTCATGATGTTTGCAATCATTCAGAATGTTTCTTATGATTGCAATTACTCAAATAATTTACTGTTTTTAATATTTGCTCAGTCTGTGTTGCTTTCACTGTGAGTTCAGGAGCTGCTCTTCAGTTCTAGCTGCACTGCCATAGGCATGTGAGATTTCTGTCTCACTGCATGTGTGTCTCTGTGTGTGTGTGTGTCACTGTATGCATGTGTGTGTCTCTGTGTGTGTGTCTCACTGTGTGTGTGTCACTGTGTGTGTGTATCTCACTGTGTGTGTGTCTCTGTGTGTGTGTGTGTCACTGTATGCATGTGTGTGTCTCTGTGTGTGTGTCTCACTGTGTGTGTGTCACTGTGTGTGTGTATCTCACTGTGTGTGTGTCT